>NC_052160.1:145752171-145890299 GCF_902713615.1 Scyliorhinus canicula
CTCTGCTCACTACCCCCTCTGCTCACTACCCCCTCCGCTCACTACCCCCTCTGCTCACTACCCCCTCTGCTCACTACCCGCTCTGCTCACTACCCCCTCTGCTCACTACCCCCTCCGCTCACTACCCCCTCTGCTCGCTACCCCCTCTGCTCACTACCCCCTCTGCTCACTACCCCTCACTCACTACCCCCTCTGCTCACTACCCCCTCCACTCACTACCCCCTCTGCTCACTACCCGCTCTGCTCACTATACCCCTCCCATTTCATTTCCTGACCAATCCCCTCCTGTCGGGAAGTGCTTCCTTTCTGAGTTGTGGCCTGGTCTCCACATCATCTCATTGAAACCAGGAATGTGTGGGATCTGCTTCTCCATCTAAACAAAGTTGATTTCGAAGCTTTTCCACATCAAACACACTCTGTTTTAAAGTTGATTAGCTCTCTGTATCTGGAATGAGTTAGCAGCGGGGAAAAGGTGAGTCCCAGGAATAGAAATATTCTCGAGCATTCACAAAGCCACTCGGGGAGCTGGCTGGCTGTCTGTCTGTCTGTCTGTCTGGCTGTCTGGCTGGCTGGCTGGCTGGCTGGCTGTCTGTCTGTCTGTCTGTCTGTCTGTCTGTCTGGCTGGCTGTCTGTCTGTCTGTCTGTCTGGCTGTCTGTCTGTCTGGCTGGCTGGCTGGCTGTCTGGCTGGCTGGCTGGCTGTCTGGCTGGCTGGCTGTCTGGCTGGCTGGCTGGCTGGCTGGCTGGCTGGCTGGCTGTCTGGCTGGCTGGCTGTCTGGCTGGCTGGCTGGCTGTCTGGCTGGCTGGCTGTCTGGCTGGCTGGCTGGCAGTCTGGCTGGCTGTCTGGCTGTCTGGCTGGCTGTTTGCCGTGTAGTCTGGAGTTTACCACCTGTGGGTAACCCTTTAATCTTTAAGTGGCAGCACGGTAGCACAATTGCTTCACAGCTCCAGGGTCCCAGGTTCGATTCCCGGCTTGGGTCACTGTCTGTGCGGAGTCTGCACGTCCTCCCCGTGTGTGCGTGGGTTTCCTCCGGGTGCTCCGGTTTCCTCCCACAGTCCAAAGATGTGCAGGTTAGGTGGATTGGCCATGCTAAATTGCCCTTAGTGTCCAAAATTGCCCTTAGTGTTGGGTGGGGTTACTGGGTTGTGGGGATAGGGTGGAGGTGTTGACCTTGGGTAGGGTGCTCTTTCCAAGAGCCGGTGCAGACTCGATGGGCCGAATGGCCTCCTTCTGCACTGTAAATTCTATGATCTATGATCTAATTGTATTTCCAGTAGTAATCCACAGGAGGGCAGCATTGTACAGCGTAACCCAGCACTCATCTCAATCTTCTGCTGTCTAACCCCAGGCCCTGTCCACACCTGCTCAGTGTGTGGAGAGACAGGTCAGACCTTCCATTGTACAGCTGCTGCTGTCAATCCTCAACAATTGCTCTGGAGTCACCTCCTCCAGCCCCTGCACCCCTCCCTATCTCTGTAACCTCCTCCAGCCCCTACACCCCTCCCTATCTCTGTAACCTCCTCCAGCCCCTAGCACCCCTCCCTATCTCTGTAACCTCCTCCAGCCCCTACAACCCCCTCCCTATCTCTGTAACCTCCTCCAGCCCCTACACCCCTCCCTATCTCTGTAACCTCCTCCAGCCCCTACACCCCTCCCTATCTCTGTAACCTCCTCCAGCCCCTACAACCCTCCCTATCTCTGTAACCTCCTCCAGCCCCTACAACCCTCCCTATCTCTGTAACCTCCTCCAGCCCCTACAACCCCCCCTATCTCTGTAACCTCCTCCAGCCCCCTACAACCCTCCCTATCTCTGTAACCTCCTCCAGCCACTACACCCCTCCCTATCTCTGTAACCTCCTCCAGCCCCCTACAACCCTCCCTATCTCTGTAACCTCCTCCAGCCCCTACACCCCTCCCTATCTCTGTAACCTCCTCCAGCCCCTACACCCCTCCCTATCTCTGTAACCTCCTCCAGCCCCTACAACCCCTCCCTATCTCTGTAACCTCCTCCAGCCCCAACACCCCTCCCTATCTCTGTACCCTCCTACAGCCCCTACACCCCTCCCTATCTCTGTAACCTCCTCCAGCCCCAACGCCCCTCCCTATCTCTGTAACCTCCTCCAGCCCCTACAACCCTCCCTATCTCTGTAACCTCCTCCAGCCCCTACAACCCTCCCTATCTCTGTAACCTCCTCCAGCCCCTAGACCCCCTCCCTATCTCTGTAACCTCCTCCAGCCCCTACAACCCCCTCCCTATCTCTGTAACCTCCTCCAGCCCCTACAACCCCCTCCCTATCTCTGTAACCTCCTCCAGCCCCTATAACCCTCCCTATCTCTGTAACCTCCTCCAGCCCCAACGCCCCTCCCTATCTCTGTGCCCTCCTACAGCCCCCACACCCCTCCCTATCTCTGTAACCTCCTCCAGCCCCAACGCCCCTCCCTATCTCTGTACCCTCCTACAGCCCCTGCCTATCTCTATGGGTAAGGGTTCTCTATCTATTCAGACTCCTGAATGACCCTCTTATGGACTGAACTGATCTCTTCACCCATCTTCTCTACTGAACAGTACTACACTCTGTATGCTTCACCTGTGTATTTATGTATGTCTTATGTTTTTTTCATGTATGGAATGATCTGACTGGACTCTACACAGCACAATACTGTTCACTGTCCCTCGGTACACATGACATTAAATCAAATCCAAATCCAAGGCTTCACAGCGCCAGGGTCCCAGGTTCGATTCCCCGCTGGGTCACTGTCTGTGCGGAGTCTGCACGTCCTCCCCGTGTCTGCGTGGGTTTCCTCCGGGTGCTCCGGTTTCCTCCCACCGTCCAAAGATGTGCAGGTTAGGTGGATTGACCATGCTAAATTGCCCTTAGTGACTAAAATAAAAAGTTAATTGGGGTTACTGGGTTAAAGAGATGGGGCGGAAGAGGCGTGTGGGCTTGGGTAGGGTGCTCTTTCCAAGAGCCGGTGCAGACTCGATGCGCCGAATGGCCTCCTTCTGCACTGTAAATTCTATGATTGTATTTGGGCCAGACCAGGTAAAGGTGGCAGATTTCCTTTCCTAAACCATCAGTGAATCAGCTGGGATTTTACAACAATGGTTTCATGGTCATCATTAGATTTTTAAACTCCAGATATTTATATTTATTGAATTCACAAATCCCACCATCTGCTCTGGTGGGATTTGAACCCAGGTTCCCAAGGTCTTGGACAATACCACTGGCTCCCCCTATTATGTACGGGGTATAAATACTGACCTCGCCAGCGACTTCACGTCTGTGAAAGAATCATTTTTAAAATCCAGCTGCAGATTGCGGGTTATGTGTGAGTGTTACTGGGGTGAGATTGAATTCGGGGGCTGTTAACCTGAGCTTGAACAGTCCAGCAGACCTGCATCGGGAACAGATAACTGGGGGCAGGAGAGGGGTAAACGAGGGCCACGTTCCAATATGTCACAGATACCACCTTCAATAAGGCATCGTGGGAAAAGGTAAGGCCAGAAATGGACAGAAATGTAAGAAGTAATCCCCATTGTGGGGTTCTGGGCAGGGAGGTATTCACAAAGGGTCTTATTGACTGAATTGAATAAAACAGGAAGGAAGAAATGATCTGACTCTAAATTAGCAATCAGGCAAGTTTGGTGAATGAAAGTGGGAGACGCACCTTTCAGGAAGCCCTGGAAAAGAGCCAGTCAAAAATAACCAGAATTATTCCACATGTTGTAACTCCACAAGGTGGCAGCAGTTTAACACCAGAAAGAGAAATGCGAGTGTCTACTGTTACCCTGTGAAATAAATCAGTTTATTGAGTCTCTGTCTCTCTCTCTGTCTCTCTGCCTCCCTCTCACTCTCTCTCCCTCTCTCTCTGCCTCCCTCTCTCTCTGTCTCTCTCTCTCTCCCTCTCTGTCTATCTGTCTGTCTCTCTCTCTCTCACTCTCTCTCCGCCTCCCTCTCACTCTCTCTCCCTCTCTCTGCCTCCCTCTCTCTCTGTCTCTCTCTCTCTCCCTCTCTGTCTATCTGTCTGTCTCTCTCTCTCTCACTCTCTCTCTGTCTCTCTCTCTCTCTCCCTCTCTGTCTATCTGTCTGTCTCTCTCTCTCTCACTCTCTCTCTGTCTCTCTCTCTCTCTCTGTCTCCCTTTCTCTGTCTCCATCTCTCTGTCTCTCTCTTTGTCTCTCTCTCTGACTCCCTTTCTCTGTCTCTCTTTGTGTCTCTCCCTCTGTCTCTCTCTCTCTGTCTCTCACTCTCTGTCTCCCGCTGTCTCTCTCTCTCTCTCTGTCTGTCTCTCTGTGTCTCTCTCTGTCTCCCTCTCTCTGTCTCTCTGTCTCCCTCTCTCTCTCTCTCTCTCTCACTCTCTGTCTCTCTCTCTCTCACTCTCTGTCTCTCTCTCTCTCACTCTCTGTCTCTCTCTCTGTCTCTCCCTCTCTCTCTCTCTCACTCTCTCTTTCTCTCTCTGTCTCTCTCTCTCACTCTCTGTCTCTCTCTCTGTCTCTCCCTCTCTCTCTCTCTCACTCTCTCTTTCTCTCTCTGTCTCTCTCTCAGTAACCGGTTTCAATGCAGGCTGCAGTTTTGCTTCATTATTGTTATTTGAGCAGCATCATTTTAGTCCATCAGATTCTGCCGCTGGGGACAAGGGCTCTCCAAATCCCTCCATTTCTTTTTTCCAAATATATATCCCCTCCAAAATTAAGCAAGTGTTTGTCTGTGGTTTATTTAATGTGGTTTATTTAATGTATGTGCAGAATGCCTAGAAATCTCCCAGTTTAGCAAACCCAGCCTGTATTGTCCCAGGAAGCAGTAGGAAGATTTTGTTGGTCTTTACCACACACCACGTTGTTCAGACAGTCGCTGGTGTTAACAACAGAGCAGTTTTATCTCAGTCTGTCCAGTTTTCCTGGAATTAGCCTTGTTAGCATTGTTCCTGAGGTGACAGTATGGGTGAGTCCTCATCATCATTGACGTGCAAATCAAACGGCAGTTTGGGATGAGGGAGAGACAGACCCTCAGCTGCCCACAGCCTCCATTCTGCTGGACACCTGGTCAAACGGCAGCTCACCCTTCAGCTCCGATTAAACTTCATAGAATTTACAGTGCAGAAGGAGGCCATTCGGCCCATCGAGTCTGCACCGGCTCCTGGAAAGAGCACCCTACCCAAGGTCAACACCTCCACCCTATCCCCATAACCCAGTAACCCCACCCAACACTAAGGGCAATTTTGGACACTAAGGGCAATTTATCATGGCCAATCCACCTAGCCTGCACATCTTTGGACTGTGGGAGGAAACCCACGCAGACACGGGGAGAACGTGCAGACTCCGCACAGACAGTGACCCAAGCGGGAATCGAACCTGGGACCCTGGAGCTGTGAAGCAATTGTGCTAACCACTGTGCCACCTTGCTGCCCACTTGGTGTATTTGCTGCTGTTACACATTCGCTGTCAGTTCGATGAGATGCAGAAAGTAGATGTTGACTCAACGACGTCAGTACTTATTTTGTAAAAGACGAGATTTAATTCTGGCAACCTCTCTGAAACAGGACAGGAACAGTGGCCATTTCCAGCTTGTCACTGCTCAGTTTAGTTTGAAGACAGGATGTTGTGTTTGGTGTACACGGTACAGCTCCACATTGTGACTCGCACCCCCAGGCTGTGACCAGAAGCTGTGGATACCTCACTACAGAAACTGGTGACAAAACAAAGCTGGGCATCCTGAGCACTTGGGAAAGGATTGTCCGATATTCCCAGTTAAGGTGGTGTGTCTAGTCTAGCTGATCTGGATACAGAGTCAGGATGCCAGCTGGATCTGTCTGGTTCCAGTGTCAGAGTGATTTGAATGCATGAAAATGGTAAAATATAAAATAATCGAATCGTGATTCTTTTTATAAAAGACGGTTTTGCCAGAAAGTGGTTGGGTTTCGGTAAAACCCTTCCTGTGGAGTCACTCACTCATTGGACACCGCGGGACCTGCTCTGTCAGTCGGTGCAGGATTCTGAGCTGCTCGTTCCAGCCCCTGGTTCAGCTTTGCCAGAGCTATACATGCACGGGTTCAAATAAAACTGCTTCTCCCCACTCGCTGCAGTGATTGTGACTATCACCATTGTAAGACATCCAGTAGAAACAAGTGTTAACGCTGGTTCACTCAGCAGCTCGCCAGACATGAGTTAGAAGGTTGTTGGTAAAGTCATACTCAAGAGATTTAGGCACATAATCTCAGCTGAATCTTTAGTACTGAGGGAGTGCTGCACTGTCAGAGGGTCAGTACTGAGGGAGTGCCGCACTGTCAGAGGGTCAGTACTGAGGGAGTGCCGCACTGTCAGAGGGTCAGTACTGAGGGAGTGCTGCACTGTCAGAGGGTCAGTACTGAGGGAGTGCCGCACTGTCAGAGGGTCAGTACTGAGAGAGTGCCGCACTGTCAGAGGGTCAGTACTGAGGGAGTGCTGCACTGTCAGAGGGTCAGTACTGAGGGAGTGCTGCACTGTCAGAGGGTCAGTACTGAGGGAGTGCTGCACTGTCAGAGTGTCAGTACTGAGGGAGTGCTGCACTGTCAGAGGGTCAGTACTGAGGGAGTGCTGCACTGTCAGAGGGTCAGTACTGAGGGAGTGCTGCACTGTCAGAGGGTCAGTACTGAGGGAGTGCTGCACTGTCAGAGGGTCAGTACTGAGGGAGTGCTGCACTGTCAGAGGGTCAGTCCTGAGGGAGTGCCGCACTGTCAGAGGGTCAGTACTGAGGGAGTGCTGCACTGTCAGAGGGTCAGTACTGAGGGAGTGCTGCACTGTCAGAGGATCAGTACTGAGGGAGTGCTGCACTGTCAGACGGTCAGCACTGAGGGAGCGCTGTGCTCCCTTGGGTAGCATTCAAAGATCTCACGGAACTATTAAGCTAAGAGCAAAACAACAAAGAAAAGTACAGCACAGGAACAGGCCCTTCGGCCCTCCAAGCCTGCGCCAACCATGCTGCCCGTCTGAACTGGAACCACCCACCCCTTCGGGGTCCGTATTTCTCTATTCCCATTCTATTCATGTATTTATCAAAATGCCCCTTAAAAGTCACTATCGTCCCTGCTTCCACCACCTCCCCCGGCAGAGTGGTCCAGGCACCCACTACCCTCTGTGTAAAACAATTGCCTCGTACATCTCTAAACCTTGCCCCTTGCATCTTAAACCTGGTTTAGCATAGGGCTAAATCGCTGACCAAGGCTGGTCAGCAGCACGGTTCAGTTCCTGTACCAGCCTCCCCGAACAGGCGCCGGAATGTGGCAACTAGGGGCTTTTCACAGTAACTTAATTTGAAGCCTACTCGTGACAATAAGCGATTTTCATTTCATTTCATTTCAAACCTGTGCCCCCTAATAATTGACTCCTCCACCCTGGGAAAAATCTTGTAACTAACCACTCTGTCCATGCCCGTCGTAGGGTAGCACAGTGGTTATCACTGTTTCTGCACAGCTCCAGAGTCCCAGGTTCGATTCCCGGCTTGGGTCACTGTCTGTTCGGAATCTGCACGTTCTCCCCGTGTCTGTGTGGGTTTTCTCCGGGTGTTCTGGTTTCCTCCCACACGTCCAAAGATGTGGATTGGTCACGCTAAATTGCACTGTAGTGTCAAAACGTTAGGTGGGGTTGCTCGTTTATGGGGATGGGGTGGAGTTGTGGGCTTTGGTAAGGTGCGCTTTCCGGGGCCGGTGTAGACCTGATGGGCCGAATGGCCTCCTTCTGCACTGTACAATTCTGATTCTAATCTTGTAGACTACGATCAGGTCGCCCTGTGCCTGGACTGTATTTATTCTAAACCAGATTATCGGTGGTTTATTTTATTGCTGTTTGTGTGTTTCCCAACATTGTAACAGTGACCAATTACAGAAATTCTTTCGGACATCCTCAGATTGTGAGAGGTGGAATTCCTTCCTTTAACGTCGAGATATTCAGAGCAATGCAGAACCCGTTCATCAAGAATTAACCATTTTGGGAGTGGGATGGGGTGGGAGGAATGAGAGAGTTTCAGATTATCTGCCCATTGTAAACCTTTTAAAATTTTTTTATAAATTTAGATTATCCAATTAATTTTCTCCAATTAAGGGGCAATTTAGCGTGGCCAATCCACCTACCCTGCACATCTTTGGGTTGTGGGGGCGAAACCCACGCAAACACGGGGAGAATGTGCAAACTCCACACGGCCAATGACCCAGAGCTGGGATTCGAACCTGGGACCTCAGCGCCGAGAGGTAGCAGTGCTAACCATTGTGCCACCGTGCTGCCCTTTTAAATCCTTTTTGAAGCTTCAGCGGGAGATTTGAAACTTTCCTGAAGCTCCACTGATGTCAGGACGTTCAGAGTCTTCAGCGATATCACATTTCCGAGAGTGAATGAGTGTGGTATATTCGTTCACGTGATCATCAATGGCGGTTGGATTATTTTGCAAACAGTAGGACCGATGTACCACAGAGTACTAAAATAGCAAATGTTCAGCAGCTCGCACACCTCACTTACACCTTCCCTGCAGGCTAAGTGCTCTATACCCTCTGTCCGCACAATGCTGCACTGGTCAATGACCTACATTTGTGTGGAGGAAGATTCTGAATCGACAGAGGAAGTCAACAGCATTACTTTGGGGTTTTTTTTGCAATCTTTGAAGAACCTGCAAATTGAGAAATGCTTTTGATTTTGCACAAGTTATTCAGGGTACAGCTTGAAACAGTGGAATCACTCTAGCCTGCTTAACGTGTTGAAGCTTGCAGTGTGAAGAATGATATTTCACCAACCAAGAATCCTGAATGCTGCAGGATGTCACCAATAACGTCATGTTTTGACTTTGTTGGATTGATTCTGGGAAGTGTTACAACATTCATCAGTTTTTTAAAAGCATTAACTCAAAGAATATTTGCATATTGGGAAAGGGTATTGGGAACTATGGTGGGTTTTGACTTTGAAAGGTGTTGCATGACTTAAACGAGACATTTCCTCAACATTCAAGCAAACTGGAACTGTTCCTGTTCTGAGTGATTAGATTAGCGGACTAGTATATTCCACGGCCAGTGGGTTACACCTCGCATCTCGGTCACCATTCATTCTCCTTCTGCCAGGAATAATAATAATCTTTGACAAAGAGTCATCGGACTCGAAACGTTAGCTCTTTTCTGTCCCTACAGATGCTGCCAGACATGCTGAGATTTTCCAGCATTTTCTCTTTCGTTTCAGATTCCAGCATCCGCAGTAATTTGCTTTTATCCAGTATAATAATAATCTTTATTGTCACAAGTAGGCTTACATTAACACTGCAGTGAATTTACTGTGAAAATCCCCGAGTCACCACATTCTGCCGCCTGTTCGGGTACACAGAGGGAGAACTCAGAATGTCCAATTCACCTAACAGCACGTCTTTCAGGAATTGTGGGAGAAAACCGGAGCACCCGGAGCAAACCCACACAGACACTGGGAGGACGTGCAGACTCCGCACAGGGAATCGAACCTGGGACACTGGAGCTGTGAAGCACCAGTGCTGACCATTGTGCCACCGTGCCCCCCCCCACAGACTATCTGGTCATTGATTCACTTGCTGTTTGTGCAATTTGCTCGACACAAATTGGATGCCCACAGAACAATGACGATTATACTTTAAAAGTGGCTTCTGGGTCAGGAAATGATTTGGAAGATGTCAAAGAGGTGGATGGTGTTAAGTAATTAGTGACCAGATGTAAAAGCAAAATACTGCGGATGCTGGAAAACTGAAATAAAAACAGAAAATGCCAGAAAGAATCGGCAGTCAGGCAGCGTCTGTGGAGAGAGAAACACGGGTTAACGTTTCGAGTGCATTGGTTCCTCTTCGGAAACCTCTCCACAGACGCTGTTGGATCTGCTGAGTTCATCCAGCATTTTCTGTTTTTGTAAATCACCGTCAGGAACTATCCGCAAACCGGCTACTACTCATTTGATGCAGACGGGCCGAGTATTTTCCCAGGGTTTATTTGGTGAGTTGCCATTGGTTCTCTTTAGGCGACTAAAGCACATCGAAACTGGAAAGAAATAGGCATTGGCATTTCCCATGGTATCTTGCCTCGCCTGTAACTAAATCGATCACTCAAACTATACTGCTGTATCATCCAAAATGTTTGATTCCTAAAGCCCTAACCAAGCCACAAAGCAAAACCAAAAATTGCTCCCAGCAAGCATCGCGTTTAGTGTTTTCCATGATTACTTTTTTTGGCAAAATTAAAGCTTTGGGAACAAAATTGATATCCTCAAGATCGATATTCTCAAGTTCGATATTCTCAAACAGATACCGTCCACCTTGATCACTCCCCCATTGGCACCATCGAGATCCTGGGTGGCATTGTCCGTCCTGCCAGCCGGCCAATAGGGTTGCCATTGTGGCTAGTCCCACGCCTTCGAGAAACCCAGGCCAAACAGAGAAACCTGCCAGCGGAGAATTCAGACCCCTATTTATAAAAACATTCATTGGTGGGACATGGGAGTAACTGACTGGCTCCAGCATTTATTACCCATCCCTAATTTTAGAAAAATATTTAAAGTACCCAATTCATTTTTTTTGGGTTGGATTTGTTGATTGTCACGAGGTTCAGTAAAAAATATTTTTCTGTGAGCAGCTCAAACAGATAGTGTAGTACATGAAAAGAAAAGAAAATACATAATAGGGCAACAGAAGGTACACAATGTAAATACCTAAACACTGGCATCAGATGAAGCATACAGGGTGTAGTGTTAATGAGGTCAGTCCATAAGAACGTCATTTAGGAGTCTGGTAATAGCGGGGAAGAAGCTGTTTTTGAATCTGTTTGTGTGTGTTCCCAGACTTCTGTATCTCCTGCCCGATGGAAGAAGTTGGAAGAGTGAGTAAGCCGGGTGGGAGGGGTCTTTGATTATGCTGCCCGCTTTCCCCAGGCAGCGGGAGGTGTAGATGGAGTCAATGGATGGGAGGCAGTTTCGTGTGATGGACTGGGCTGTGTTCATGACTCTCTGACGTTTCTCACAGTCTTGGGCCGAGCAATTGCCATACCAGGCTGTGATGCAGCCAGATAGGATGCTTTCTATAGTGCATCTGTAAAAGTTGGTAAGAGTTAGTGTGGACATGCCGAATTTCCTTAGTTTCCTGACTGATAGACGCTGTTGTGCTTTCTTGGTGGTAGCGTCGACGTGGGTGGACCAGGATAGATTTCTGGAGATGTGTACACCTAGGAATTTGAAGCTGTCAACCATCTCCACCTCGGCCCCATTGATGCTGACAGGGGTGTGTACAGTACTTTGCTTCCTGAAGTCAATGAACTCTTAGTTTTGCTGGCAAGACCCCCACATCCCTGCCCCTCTCCTTCACACGCATGAAACTCCTGACAAGATGCTTGAGAAAACGTATCTGCTGAATTGCATTTGCTTTACCCAATGGTGTGCTTGGATTGTGTGAGCTTTCCTGTGTTCCAAACTCTTTGTAAAGATCACATAGATAATGGCTAAACATAAACTCTTGCTCTGCAATGCTCCTTTTCAATTCTAGCAAGAACTGGTGGGGTTGAGGAACGGTGCCCTGTCGAACAACAAGTTTCCTGGTTCACTTGTGGACGTGATCTGTTTGAGCTTGTTGTGATGAGTATATCTGGTGTAAGTTGGACATACCTTGCCTTGAAACTCACCTGGCTTTGATTTTGAATCACATGAACAGGAAGTTGCGATTTTATAATCATGCTTCTGTAAAGGGTATTCTTCTTTAAACTTTAGGAAAATGATGTACTGGAACACGATTGAGCAATGCCTTACTCATAAATCAGAGGGACCAGAGATCTAAATCCCCAAATTTCTCTCCACTGCTAAGTCACGTATGACATGCTTTCATGTGCCACATTACACGTGCCGATGAATCTGCCAGCTCAGTGCCTCGGGCAATAGTTCCCGGCGTGAATGGCATTTTCCAGTGTGATTCTCATGCTGCTATAGTTACCGCAGAAATATAGAGAGCCGTTTAGAACCGAGCGGAGAGCTGACTCCTGCCATCTTGTTGGCTTCTGAAACTGCAGTGGGGCTGTGGCCGAGGCCTGTAGGATGGGCTGTTTGCTGGAGTACTGAATGTCGGTGCCATAGTGCAGTGGGGCCAATCTCTCCCTTTTGAATTCCTGATCACAGCCATGCTACTGTACAAGAAGTAACGGACAGAGGCGGGTGCATCACTACAAAGGAGCATTTGGCAAACCCAACGGGTCCTTCACTGGATCACTTTCAGATATGTGTCATCGATCAATAAAATATGTAACCAGTGTTCACTCAGTATATGCTAGTGTCAATGTGTGTATGTGTATGTGTGTGCACGTGTATATGTGTGCGTGTGTGTATATGTGTATGTTTATATGTGTGTGTACATGCGTGTGTGTACATGCGTGTGTACATGCATGTGTGTGCATATGTGTGTGTGTGAGTGTATATATGTACGTGTAAATGTGTGCGCATGCGTGTGTGTATGTGTACGTGTATATGTGTGTGTTTGTGTGTGCATGTATATGTGTGTGTTTGTGTGTGCATGTGTATATGTGTGTGTGTACATACATGTGTGAGTGTGTATATATGTGTGTATATGTCTGTGTGTGTGTGTATATGTGTGTGTGCGTGCACGTGTATGTGTATATGTGTGTGTGTATGTCTGTGTGTGTGTGTATATGTGTGTGTGTGCGTGCACGTGTATGTATATATGTGTGTGTGTATATGTCTGTGTGTGTGTGTATGTGTGTGTGTGCGTGCACGTGTATGTGTATATGTGTGTGTGAGTGTGTATATATGTGCGTGCCTGTGTGTGTATGTGTGTGTGTATATGTATGTGTGTTTGTGTGCGTGTGTGTGTGTACACATATTTGAAGCAGCAGTTTAATTTTACAATGAAGACTTACTACTTTATTCCAGGCAAAGTTCCCACTATCAATGAAAGCTAAATCAGGATTGACTCACAGCCAAAATGAACAGCTTGCAGCAGATTTACCCGAGTGTTTCAACTTCACTTCCGTCAACATACGTATAGTAAATGTGTGTGCGCGTGCGTGTGTGTATGTGTACGTGTATATGTGTGTGTTGTGTGTGCGTGTGTATATGTGTGTGTGTACATACGTGTATGAGTGTGTATATATGTGTGTGTGTGTATATGTCTGTGTGTGTGTGTATATGTGTGTGTGTGTGTGCGTGTGTATATGTGTGTGTGTACATACGTGTGTGTGTGTGTATATGTGTGTGTGTGTGTGCGCGTGTGTGTCTTACTGTGAATCAACTATAGTAGATTTCCTTTGAGTACCCTTTGGGGTGATATGCCTATGGGCAATATCATAGATGGATGTTTTGCAACCTCGAACGAGTAGGTGGCGGTGCAGACACACCATGCGGTCTCAAAACCGTGGTCATGTGACCAGGGCTTTCCATTTAAGGGGCGACACATTCGGCCATCGGCAGATGGTTGCAGGAGATGGCAGTAAGACATGCAGCTGAACAGTCGTGCTGGATGTAGTTCCGGAGGAGTACAAAGAAACTCCATGATAACTTGCTCTGTAACAGATCGCTAACTTACCACGTGTGATTCAATAAAGGTCCTGGTTTGGACAAGTCAAGGTGTGTGGTGAATTCCTTTGCAGGGTATAGAAGACCAAACACCATACCCGTAGCAAACCTGTTGACATTCTGATTAAAATATTTGTTTTTTGCGAGGCTCAATGAGTAAGAACACTACCCCCATTGTAGTGTTGTTGATGGAGATAAATCCCTCGCTTGTTAGCAGAAGGTCATGTGCACAAAAGGTTTGGGTTCCCCGGCCACACAAGCCAGTTGGTGTAACTGACCTTGGCATCAGCAAACTCGAGAGGAGAGATCTCGAATACAGCTCCACTGACTTGGAGAAGAAGTTTGTGTTGTAGGGTCAAGCAAGAACGGTCAAGCAAGAACAGGATTGGGTTTGACTTTGATGTCTCCTGGGTCAGAATGATACAGCTCACAGGGGGTCATTCAGCCCATCATGCCTATACTAGCTCTTTGATGGAACTACAGTAGTCCCCCTTTATAACGCGGGTGTTGGGGTCCAAGACAGCCACCCGCGTTGCATCCGAGCCGCGGATATCCACGATGGGGGTTTTAAATTTATTTAAAAATCTATGCTAGCGCTTCCCATTGTGAGTCTACGGGGGGCGGGGGGAGAGGTCAGACCCCCGTAGACTCACAATGGGAAGCGCTAGCATAGATTTTTAAATAAATTTAAAACCCCCATCGTGGATCTAATTAAAACAGTGTCAATTTCAGCGGCCGGCTCACTTTGATCCGGAGAGGGAAGCTGCTCTCTCACTGAAACAATCAGCCGGCCGCTGAAATTGACACTGCCGGCTGCTCTCTCCCTCCAATCAGTACCCCAGCAGGCACAGCCTGTACCTCAGCAGCCACGGCCTGCACCCCAGCAGCCACGGCCTGCACCCCAGCAGCCACAGCCTGTACCCCAGCAGCCACAGCCTGAACCCCAGCAGCCACAGTACCCCAGCAGCCACAGTACCCCAGCAGCCACAGTACCCCAGCAGCCACAGCCTGTACCCCAGCAGCCACAGTACCCCAGCAGCCACAGCCTGTACCCCAGCAGCCACGGCCTGTACCCCAGCAGCCACAGCCTGTACCCCAGCAGCCACAGCCTGTACCCCAGCAGCCACAGCCTGAACCCCAGCAGCCACAGTACTCCAGCAGCCACAGCCTGTACCCCAGCAGCCACAGCCTGTACCCCAGCAGCCACAGCCTGTACCCCAGCAGCCACAGTACCCCAGCAGCCACAGCCTGTACCCCAGCAGCCACAGCCTGTACCCCAGCAGCCACAGCCTGTACCCCAGCAGCCACAGCCTGTACCCCAGCAGCCACAGCCTGAACCCCAGCAGCCACAGCCTGAAGCCCAGCAGCCACAGCCTGAAGCCCAGCAGCCGCGGCCTGTACCCCAGCAGCCACGACCTGAACCCCAGCTACAGAGGGGAGGGGCGATGTGAGACCATGCTGGTCTTGCAGAGGCCCGTATGACCTCCTCCTGTGTTCTCTGCTCTCTCCCTCCAATCAGCCGGCAGTGTCAATTTCAGCGGCCGGCTCACTTTGATCCAGAGAGGGAAGCTGCTCTCACTGAAACAATCAGCCGGCCGCTGAAATTGACACTGCCGGCTGCTCTCTCCCTCCAATCCAACTTTTAAGTTTTAATGTTTCTGATTGGAGGGAGAGAGCAGCCGGCAGTGTCAATTTCAGCGGCCGCTGATTGTTTCAGTGAGCGAGCAGCTTCCCTCTCCGGATCAAAGTGAGCCGGCCGCTGAAATTGACACAACTGACAGTTGGGGTCCATAAGCCCCCCCGCGGTATAACGGGGGACTACTGTATTCAACTCAAGTCTACTGGAATTCTTCGAGGATGTAACTAGTAGAGTTGACGAAGGGGAACCAGTAGATGCGATATATGTGGATTTTCAGAAGGCTTTCGACAAAGTCCCGCATAAGAGATTATCGTGTGAAATTTAAGCGAATGGGATTGGGGGAAGTGTATTGAGATGGATAGAAAACTGGTTGGCAGACAGGAAACAAAGAGTAGGAATAAACGGGTCTTTTACAAATTGGCAGGCAGTAACCAGTGGGGTACCACAGGGATCAGTGCTGGGACCCCAGCTATTCACAATATATTAATTGATTTAGATGAGGGAACAAAATGTAATGGGCTGGATCCTTCCACCCCGCCCACTGCAAGTACTACACGGGTGCAACGCCGACAATTGAAAAATCCAATCACCGGGCGAAGACGGCCAGAGAATCATGTCCATTATTTCAAAATTTTCAGATGATACCAAGTTGGATGGCAGGGTGAGCTGTGAGGAGGATTCAGAGATCCTTCAGTGTGATTTGGGCAAGTTGAGTGAGCGGGCAAATGAATGGCAGCTGCAGTATAATTTGGATAAATGTGAGGTTACCCACTTTGGTAGCAAAAACAAGAAGGCAGACTATCTGAATGGCCAGAAATTAGGAGAGGGGAGTGTGCAGCGAAACCTGGATGTATTCGTGCACCAGTCACTGAAGGTAAGCATACAGGTGGAGCAGGTGGTAAAGAAGGCAAATGGTATGTTGGCCTTCATTGTGAGACGATTAGAGTACAGGAGCAGGGATATCTTGCTGCAATTATACAGGGCCTTGGTGAGGCCACACCTGGAGTAGTGTGGGCAGTTTTGGTCTCCTTATCTGAGGAAGGATGTTCTTGCTCTCGAGGGAGTGCAGCGAAGGTTTACCAGGCTGATTCCTGGGATGGCGGGACTGACGTACGAGGAGAGATTGAGTCGGTTAGGATTGTATTGGCTGGAGTTCAGAAGAATGAGGTGGGATCTCATAGAAACCTATAAAATTCTAACAGGACTGGACAGGGTAGATGCAGGAAGGATGTTCCCGATGGTGGGTGTGTCCAGAACCTGGGGACACAGTCTGAGGATACGGGGTAAACCATTTAGGACAGAGATGAGGAGAAATGTCTTCACCCAGAGAGTGGTCGGCCTGTGGAATTTGTCACCACAGGCAGTAGTTGAGGCCAAAACATTGTATATTTTCAAGAAGCAGTTAGATACATCACTTGGGGCGAAGGGGATCAAAGGATATGGGGGAAGCGGGATTAGGCTATTGAATTTGATGATCAGTCACGATCACAATGAATGGCGGACGGAGCGGGCTCGATGGGCCGAATGGTGGTCTCCTGCTTCTATTTTCTGTGTTTCTATGTGATCGTGATCAAATGGTAATATCAGGAAAATTACTTTTGTGCAATCCAATGTCCAATAATATCTTTCTAGAAATCCCTCACAATTTGACATTTGGCCGCACTATTATCTGTGAATTTTGTTTGGCATTGTCAAGTCTGGAACTGTCAGTTACAATATTACTTCAAATGGGTGTTGCTGTGTTTCGTTATTGGGAAACTCAGTTCCTGGAACCCTCACTGGGAAATCGGATGCAGAGGGAAATGCAAAACACCTTTTCATTTTTTTTTGGGACGCTGACGAAGATGTGCTGGGGGCCACGGTTAATGAGAGGGAATTTGTTGGACTGACAACGTTATCGGTTGATATATTAAATAATCTTGTCCAACAATTTAAGAAGCTGATGACTTCAAATGTAATTTACTATCAATCCAAAATTGAACATTAATATAAATGTATATGTTTCTAATTGTGCTCATACTTAGAGAAGAGTCGGGGAATTTTACTCTGGAATATCTTCCCTGAATTTTACTCCCCTTTTTTTAGATGAACCTTCATCTATCCCAAGCTTTTGTCCTAATATCTCCTCATATGTGATAATTACCATTGGTAATGGTCCTGTGAAGTACTTTGGGGAAATAATTTACACAGAGAGGGTGCAACCTTGGCCAGTAGGCGTAATCTTCCCGGCTCACCACAACTTGTGAGATCTAACACGATCTTGTGAGACGTTGCGATGTGAAGCCCGCCCATTGTGGGTAGGATCACTTTGTGGCAAATCTGCACATTAGAGAGAGACGGCTAGTCTGACGTTAACATGCAGGTCCCTGAGGTAACCAAGGCTTGGAATCGAACCCCCTTTGCATCAGAGACCTCTGGCGAGTGCCGTTCAGTACTGGTCTCCACAAACCAGGACCAGGTGGCACTCAGGGTCTCCCAGGGGATCGGAGGCCCCCAGCTCTCTGGGAAAGGTGGCATCCAGGCCCAGGTGACAGGCTGGCAGTGCCAAACTGGCATTTTGTTTCCACGGTGAAGATTGGGTTGGGGGTTGCCCAGTTTCGGCCGGGGGGGGGGGGCCCATACGGAGGAGTTTTGGCGAGTGGGATGACTAAGTGTGGCCTTGGCCGCATGTTCCCTGTTGAGGTTCTCCCTAACTGGAGTCACGTTAGATAGCATTGTGTTTCTCAGTGCTGCTTAACCAATGGACATTGTCCTTGATTTCTCTCGACTGGAACTGATCTGAATCAAAATCCTGATTTAAAACAAAATATGGTTCTCATTAGTAATTACCTCTGGATGTTCCAAAATGGTTTTATTACAAACAATATATTTTGAATTGTAGAACTTTCTGTAAAGCATGTAAATTTACAGGCAGTATGCAGAGCAAGATCCCACAAAGAGCACAATGGTATCCGCTAGGTGGTGCTTTTCTCATGATGTTTGTTGTGGAATAAGTACCGGGAATAAAAACCAGGGTGAACTTCCCTCCCCTTCTTCACGGTATTTCAATGGCATCATTTATCTTCCCCACAGACTGTCCGCACTGCAGCCAGACGGTTAGTCTGCATTGTATTGAGGTCTCTGGGGCTCAACCTGAACCCACAGACTTCGGACACCCAAGACTAGAATTTTACGACCCTCCCGTACCCCACCGGTGGGATATTACGGCCCTGCCGCATCCACCATGGGGAGATGTGCTGTGGCGGGTCGGAAAAATCCTGGCCTGAGGCTCGAGTGGCCCCAACTCAACTCCAGCTGAAACATAGTGGGCGCGATTCTCCCAAAACGGGAGAAATCGTAAAGCTGGCGTCAGACCCGGGCGGGTTTGACGCCAGCGCGCCCCTTCCCGACCGGGAACCGATTCTGGTCCCCGGTCGGGGCTAGCAGCCCGACGCCGCAAGCTCCGGCATCACGGGCTTAACGAATTTCGTTAAGCCCGCTTGCCGGAGTTAGCGCCGGCTGACGCATCATATGACGTCAGCCGCGCATGCGCGGATTGGAAGACTCCAACCCGCGCATGCGCAGATGACGTCATCGCGTATTTGCGCGAAACCCGCGCATGCGCGTGCCGGGATGCCCCTCAGCCGCCCCGCGAATGGATACTGCGGGGCGGCGGAAGGACAAATAGTGCGCGGGCATCGGGCCCACTGCCCGCGATCGGTGGGCACCGATCGCGGGCCCATGGCACCCTTGGCACGGCCGTGGTACTGCCGTGCCAATCGGTGCCATGGTTATAAAAAGAGAGTTGTTCCCGCCGTTTTTACGAACGGCCAGACCAGGTCTGTTTGCCGTTCGGAAAAACAGCGCAAAGGGCTGGGACTTCGGCCCATCGAACAGCTGTGAATCGCTGCCGGCCGTAAAAAAACGGCGGCAGCGATTCGTGTCGGGAGTTGGGCGGGGGGGGGGGGGGTGGAGAATAGCGGGAGGGCGGGAAAAATGTCGAGAAGGCCCTCCCGCTATTCTCCCACCCGTCGTGGGGGTCGGAGAATTTCGCCCAGTATAAACGGTGAGCTGTGGTGATTAGGATTGAGTGTGAGCTGTGGTGATTAGGTGTGAGTGTGAGCTGTGGTGATTAGGAGTGAGTGTGAGCTGTGGTGATTAGGAGTGAGTGTGAGCTGTGCTGATTAGGAGTGAGTGTGAGCTGTGGTGATTAAGTGTGAGTGTGAGCTGTGGTGATTAGGAGTGAATGTGAGCTGTGGTGATTAGGAGTGAGTGTGAGCTGTGGTGATTAGGTGTGGGTGTCACTGTGGTGATTAGGAATAGGTGTGAGCTGTGGTGATTAGGAGTGAGTGTGAGCTGTGGTGATTAGGAGTGAGTGTGAGCTGTGGTGATTAGGAGTGAGTGTGAGCTGTGGTGATTAGGAGTGAGTGTGAGCTGTGGTGATTAGGTGTGGGTGTCACTGTGGTGATTAGGAATAGGTGTGAGCTGTGGTGATTAGGAGTGAGTGTGAGCTGTGGTGATTAGGAGTGAGTGTGAGCTGTGGTGATTAAGTGTGAGTGTAAGCTGTGGTGATTAGGAGTGAGTGTGAGTGGTGGTGATTAGGAGTGAGTGTGAGCTGTGGTGATTAGGAGTGAATGTGAGCTGTGGTGATTAGGAGTGAGTGTGAGCTGTGGTGATTAGGAGTGAGTGTGAGTGGTGGTGATTAGGAGTGAGTGTGATCTGTGGTGATTAGGAGTGAGTGTGAGCTGTGGTGATTAGGAGTGAATGTGAGCTGTGGTGATTAGGAGTGAGTGTGAGCTGTGGTGATTAGGAGTGAGTGTGAGCTGTGGTGATTAGGAGTGGGTTTGGACACAATCAATGGAACATTTTACTAGCTTGGTTTTGACGTGAATGGTTTCAGATACAGTCTCTTGTTGATCACTCAGCTTGGCTTGAAGATGTTGGGGCCATGGCCTCTGATAGGCCGCTTGGTGACCTGGTGTCATGGGGTCCTGTGTGGATTGTTCCTGTATCTCCTTCTCGTGGATGGTAGAGGAAAAAACAGTGACTGGAGGAATTAGTCCGACTCCAGGAGCATGGACGCAGGCACGGTGAATGGGAACTATTTCCTGTGAACGTTCATGCTAAACAAGAATAGCCATCTGGCTAACTCGTAAACAGTTGGTCTATGAAGCAATAATCCTCGAGTGCATGAGTTAAGCGATTGTAATTTTGATGTGGTCACATGAAAATGCTTGTGTTGTCATTTCTGTTGTTTGGGAACTCCGTCGAGTTAGAGAATAAAAGCAAAGGACCCGTTATCAAGATCTGGCATTGTTCCATTCATTGACAACAGCACCAACAATGTAAATGCTAACGTGGTTTGGGTGTAAAATCTAGACCACTACCTGACTCTCTTCCTAATTATGGTAAATACATTTGAAGTTACGAAATGATGTTGCTGAAATGCTTTGTACTGGTTTCTAAGTGTTGACTCTAATTTTTTAAAAAGTAAAAGGACGTTCAGAGAATGATTTTGTCGGGAGAGGAGATTATATCTGAGATCTTTCATTCAAACGATGATGGACATTGACATTGAAAGCTTGGGACTTTTTCGTGGCTGTTCTTCTCACTGAATTGTGACACGGATCCCAGCTATGTGAAATGTGACCCGTGCACAGCAACCCGGGTTAACACTGCTGTCTCACAGTGCCAGGGTCCGGGGTTAACACTGCTGTCTCACTGTGCCAGGGACACGGGTTAGCACTACTGTCTCACAGTGCCAGGGACACGGGTTAGCACTACTGTCTCACAGTGCCAGGGACCCGGGTTAACACTGCTGTCTCACAGTGCCAGGGACCTGGGTTAACACTGCTGTCTCACAGTGCCAGGGATCCGGGTTAACACTGCTGTCTCACAGTGCCAGGGATCCGGGTTAACACTGCTGTCTCACAGTGCCAGGGACCTGGGTTAACACTGCTGCCTCACAGTGCCAGGGACCCGGGTTAACACTGCTGTCTCACAGTGCCAGGGACCCGGGTTAGCACTGCTGTCTCACTGTGCCAGGGACCGGGGTTAACACTGCTGTCTCACTGTGCCAGTGACCCGGGTTAGCACTGCTGTCTCACTGTGCCAGGGACCCGGGTTAGCACTGCTGTCTCACAGTGCCAGGGACCCGGGTTAACACTGCTGTCTCACAGTGCCAGGGACCCGGGTTAACACTGCTGCTTCACAGTGCCAGGAACCCGGGTTAACACTGCTGCCTCACAGTGCCAGGGACACGGGTTAACACTGCTGCCTCACAGTGCCAGGAACCCGGGTTAACACTGCTGTCTCACAGTGCCAGGGACCTGGGTTAGCACTGCTGCCTCACAGTGCCAGGGACCCGGGTTAGCACTGCTGCCTCACAGTGCCAGGGACCGGGGTTAACACTGCTGTCTCACAGTGCCAGGGACCCGGGTTAGCACTGCTGCCTCACAGAGCCAGGGACCCGGGGTTAACACTGCTGCCTCACAGCGCCAGGGACCCGGGTTAACACTGCTGTCTCACAGTGCCAGGGACCCGGGTTAACACTGCTGTCTCACAGCGCCAGGGACCCGGGTTAACACTGCTGTCTCACAGTGCCAGGGACCCGGGTTAACACTGCTGTCTCACAGTGCCAGGGACCCGGGTTAACACTGCTGTCTCACTGTGACAGGGACACGGGTCAGCACTGCTGTCTCACAGCGACAGGGACCCGGGTTAACACTGCTGTCTCAGAGTGCCAGGGAACCGGGTTAACACTGCTGTCTCACAGTGCCAGGGACCCGGGTTAACACTGCTGTCTCACAGTGCCAGGGAACCGGGTTAACACTGCTGTCTCACAATGCCAGGGACCCGGGTTAACACTGCTGTTTCACAGTGCCAGGGACCCGGGTTAACACTGCTGCCGCACAGTGCCAGAGACCCGGGTTAACACTACTGTCTCATAGTGCCAGGGACCCGGATTAACACTGCTGTCTCACAGTGCCAGGGACCCGGGTTAACACTGCTGCCTCACAGTGCCAGGGACCCGGGTTAACACTACTGTCTCATAGTGCCAGGGACCCGGATTAACACTGCTGTCTCACAGTGCCAGGGACCCGGGTTAACACTGCTGCCTCACAGTGCCAGGGACCCGGGTTAACACTACTGTCTCATAGTGCCAGGGACCCGGATTAACACTGCTGCCTCACAGTGCCAGGGACCCGGGTTAGCACTGCTGCCTCACAGTGCCGGGGACCCGGGTTAACACTGCTGTCTCACAGTGCCAGGGACCCGGGTTAGCACTGTTGTCTCACTGTGCCAGGGACCCGGGTTAACACTGCTGTCTCACAGTGCCAGGGACCCGGGTTAACACTGCTGTCTCACAGTGCCAGGGACCGGGGTTAACACTGCTGTCTCACAGTGCCAGGGACCTGGGTTAACACTGCTGCCTCACAGTGCCAGGGACCCGGGTTAACACTGCTGTCTCACAGTGCCAGGGACCGGGGTTAACACTGCTGTCTCACAGTGCCAGGGACCCGGATTAACACTGCTGCCTCACAGTGCCAGAGACTCGGGTTAACACTGCTGTTTCACAGTGCCAGGGGTCCAGATTAACACGGCTGTCCCACAGTTCAGGGACCCGGGTTAACACTGCTGTCTCACAGTGCCAGGGGCCCGGGTTAACACTGCTGCCTCACAGTGCCAGGGACCCAGGTTAACACTGCTGTCTCACAGAGCCAGGGAGCCAGGTTAACACTGCTGTCTCACAGCGCCAGGGACCCGGGTTAACACTGCTGTCTCACAATGCCAGGGGCACGGGTTAATACTGCTGTCTCACAGTGCAAGGGACCCGGGTTAACACTGCTGCCTCACAATGCCAGGGGCACGGGTTAACACTGCTGCCTCACAGCACCAGGGACCCGGGTTAACACTGCTGTCTCACAGTGCCATGGTCCCGGGTTAACACTGCTGCCTCACAGTGCCAGGGAACCGGGTTAACACTGCTGCCTCACTTTGCCAGTGACCCGGGTTAACACTGCTGTCTCACAGTGCCAGGGACCCGGGTTAACACTGCTGTCCCACGGTGCCAGGGACCCGGGTTAACACTGCTGTCTCACAGTGCCAGGGACCCGGGTTAACACTGCTGTCCCACAGTGCCAGAGACCAGGGTTAACACTGCTGCCTCACAGTGCCAGGGACCCGGGTTAACACTGCTGTCTCACAGCGCCAGAGACCCGGGTTAACACTGCTCTCTCACAGCGCCAGGGACCCGGGTTAACACTGCTGATTCACAGTGCCAGGGACCTGTTTTAACACTGCTGCCTCACAGTGCCAGGGACCCGGGTTAGCACTGCTGTCTCACAGTGCCAGGGACCCGGGTTACCACTGCTGATTCACAGTGCCAGGGACCGGGGTTAACGCTGCTGTCACACAGTGCCAGGGACCTGGGCTAACACTGCTTTCTCACAGTGCCAGGGACCCGGGTTAACACTGCTGCCTCACAGTGCCAGGGCCCGGGTTAACACTGCTGCCTCACAGTGCCAGGGACCCGGGTTAACACTGCTGTCTCACAGAGCCAGGGACCCAGGTTAACACAGCTGTCTCACAGTGCCAGGGACCCGGGTTAACACTGCTGTCTCACAGAGCCAGGGACCCAGGTTAACACTGCTGTCTCACAGTGCCAGGGACCCGGGTTAACACTGCTGTCTCACAGAGCCAGGGACCCGGGTTAACACTGCTGTCTCACAGTGCCAGCGACCCGGGTTAACACTGCTGTCTCGCAGTGCCAGCGACCCGGGTTAACACTGCTGTCTCACAGTGCCAGGGACCGGGGTTAACACTGCTGCCTCACAGTGCCAGGGACCCGGGTTAACACTGCTGTCTCACAGTGCCAGGGACCCGGGTTACCACTGCTGATTCACAGTGCCAGGGACCGGGGTTAACGCTGCTGTCACACAGTGCCAGGGACCCGGGTTAGCACTGCTGTCTCACAGTGCCAGGGACCTGGGTTAACACTGCTTTCTCACAGTGCCAGGGACCCGGGATAACACTGCTGTCTCAGTGCCAGGGACCCGGGTTAACACTGCTGCCTCACAGTGCCAGGGACCTGGGTTAACACTGCTTTCTCACAGTGCCAGGGACCCGGGTTAACACTGCTGCCTCACAGTGCCAGGGACCCGGGTTAACACAGCTGCCTCACAGTGCCAGGGACTCGGGTTAACACTGCAGCCTCACAGTGCCAGGGACCCGGGTTAACACTGCTGCCTCACAGCGCCAGAGACCCGGGTTAACACTGCTGTCCCACAGTGCCAGGGCCCGGGTTAACACTGCTGTCTCACTGTGCCAGGGACCCGGGTTAACACTGCTGTCTCACAGTGCCAGGGACCGGGGTTAACACTGCTGTCTCACATTGCCAGTGACCGGGGTTAACACTGCTGTCTCGCAGTGCCAGGGACCCGGGTTAACACTGCTGCCTCACAGTGCCAGGGACCCGGGTTAACACTGGTGTCCCACTGTGCTAGGGACCTGGGTTAACACTGCTGCCTCACAGTGCCAGGGACCCGGGTTAACACTGCTGCCTCACACTGCCAGGGACCCGGGTTAACACTGCTGTCTCACAGTGCCAGGGACCCGGGTTAGCACTGCTGTCTCACAGTGCCAGGGACCCGGGTTACCACTGCTGATTCACAGTGCCAGGGACCGGGGTTAACGCTGCTGTCACACAGTGCCAGGGACCTGGGTTAACACTGCTTTCTCACAGTACCAGGGACCCGGGTTAACACTGCTGTCCCACAGTGCCAGGGCCCGGGTTAACACTGCTGTCTCACAGTGCCAGGGACCCGGGTTAGCACTGCTGTCTCACAGTGCCGGGGACCCGGGTTAACACTGCTGTCTAACAGTGCCAGGGACCCGGGTTAACACTGCTGTCTCACATTGCCAGTGACCGGGGTTAACACTGCTGCCTCACAGTGCCAGGGACCCGGGTTAACACTGGTGTCCCACTGTGCTAGGGACCTGGGTTAACACTGCTGCCTCACAGTGCCAGGGACCCGGGTTAACACTGCTGCCTCACACTGCCAGGGACCCGGGTTAACATTGCTGTCTCACAGTGCCAGGGACCCGGGTTAACACTGCTGTCTCATAGTGCCAGGGACCCGGGTTAACACTGCTGCCTCACAGTGCCAGGGACCCGGGTTAACACTGCTGTCTCACAGTGCCAGGGACCCGGGTTAGCACTGCTGTCTCACAGTGCCAGGGACCCGGGTTAGCACTGCTGTCTCACAGCGCCAGGGACCCGGGTTAACACTGCTGTCTCACTGTGCCAGGGACCCGGGTTAGCACTGCTGTCTCACAGTGCCAGGGACCCGGGTTACCACTGCTGATTCACAGTGCCAGGGACCGGGGTTAACGCTGCTGTCACACAGTGCCAGGGACCTGGGCTAACACTGCTTTCTCACAGTGCCAGGGACCCGGGTTAACACTGCTGCCTCACAGTGCCAGGGCCCGGGTTAACACTGCTGCCTCACAGTGCCAGGGACCCGGGTTAACACTGCTGTCTCACAGAGCCAGGGACCCAGGTTAACACAGCTGTCTCACAGTGCCAGGGACCCGGGTTAACACTGCTGTCTCACAGAGCCAGGGACCCAGGTTAACACTGCTGTCTCACAGTGCCAGCGACCCGGGTTAACACTGCTGTCTCGCAGTGCCAGCGACCCGGGTTAACACTGCTGTCTCACAGTGCCAGGGACCGGGGTTAACGCTGCTGTCACACAGTGCCAGGGACCTGGGTTAACACTGCTTTCTCACAGTGCCAGGGACCCGGGTTAACACTGCTGTCTAACAGTGCCGGGGACCCGGGTTAACACTGCTGTCTAACAGTGCCAGGGACCCGGGTTAACACTGCTGCCTCACAGTGCCGGGGACCCGGGTTAACACTGCTGTCTCACAGTGCCAGGGACCCGGGTTAACACTGCTGTCTCACAGTGCCAGGGACCCGGGTTAGCACTGCTGTCTCACAGTGCCAGGGACCCGGGTTACCACTGCTGATTCACAGTGCCAGGGACCCGGGTTAACACTGCTGTCCCACAGTGCCAGGGCCCGGGTTAACACTGCTGTCTCACAGTGCCAGGGACCCGGGTTAACACTGCTGTCTCACAGCGCCAGGGACCCGGGATAACACTGCTGTCTCACAGTGCCAGGGACCGGGGTTAACACTGCTGTCTCGCAGTGCCAGGGACCCGGGTTAACACTGCTGCCTCACAGTGCCAGGGACCCGGGTTAACACTGGTGTCCCACTGTGCTAGGGACCTGGGTTAACACTGCTGCCTCACAGTGCCAGGGACCCGGGTTAACACTGCTGCCTCACACTGCCAGGGACCCGGGTTAACACTGCTGTCTCACAGTGCCAGGGACCCGGGTTAGCACTGCTGTCTCACAGTGCCAGGGACCCGGGTTACCACTGCTGATTCACAGTGCCAGGGACCGGGGTTAACGCTGCTGTCACACAGTGCCAGGGACCTGGGTTTACACTGCTTTCTCACAGTGCCAGGGACCCGGGTTAACACTGCTGTCCCACAGTGCCAGGGCCCGGGTTAACACTGCTGTCTCACAGTGCCAGGGACCCGGGTTAGCACTGCTGTCTCACAGTGCCGGGGACCCGGGTTAACACTGCTGTCTAACAGTGCCAGGGACCCGGGTTAACACTGCTGTCTCACATTGCCAGTGACCGTGGTTAACACTGCTGCCTCACAGTGCCAGGGACCCGGGTTAACACTGGTGTCCCACTGTGCTAGGGACCTGGGTTAACACTGCTGCCTCACAGTGCCAGGGACCCGGGTTAACACTGCTGCCTCACACTGCCAGGGACCCGGGTTAACATTGCTGTCTCACAGTGCCAGGGACCCGGGTTAACACTGCTGTCTCATAGTGCCAGGGACCCGGGTTAACACTGCTGCCTCACAGTGCCAGGGACCCGGGTTAGCACTGCTGCCTCACAGTGCCAGGGACCCGGGTTAACACTGCTGTCTCATTGTGCCAAGGACCAGGTTTAACTTTTCTTCTCACTCGAGGGAAGCGTTTGACAGAAACTTCAACCACATCCTTACTGCAATGCACCAGCGAGTCCACATCATAATGATGTGTGCACGTATATGTGGCAGAATGGTGGAGAGAGTGAATTGATCTTAAGTTACAATGGTGTAAATGAGCTTATCCTTTCTGAGGCCCTTACTCCCTTGGGTCGGGGGGTCGACAACTGCTGCTTGCCCTCTGGTAGCCATTTTGAGCCTGAGCTGAGATAGTAGCTAACTAACCATCCGTGAAGATCATCATAACTGAGCCCAATCCTATTCATGCCCAATATCCACAGTGGGAAAACCCAACTTCATAAGAATGGATCTGATCCAAATAAATTGGAATGGAAGATTGGCAGGCAAGACTATAACTGAACAATGGGCTGTCTTTAAAGAAGAGTTTGGACGCAGTCAAGGGGCGGGTTTCTCCGACCCCCCCCGCACCCCCCCGCCGGGCCGGAGAATCGCCGGGGGGGGGGGGGGGGGGGGGGGCGTGAATCCTGCCCGACACCGGCTGCCGAATTCTCCGGCGCTGGTTTTTGGATCCAGCGGGAACCATGCCGCGCCGGTCGGGGGCCCCTGCCGATACTCCGCTCCGCGATGGGCCGAGCGGCCACCCTTTTCCAGCCAGTCTCGCCGGTGTAAATTACACAAGGTTCTTACCGGCGGGACCTGTCTCTGCAGGCGGCCTGCGGAGTCCTCGGGGGGTGCGGGGGGGCACGGTGGCCTGGCCCGCGATCGGGCCCACCACTCTGCGGGCGGGCCTGTGCCCTGGGGGCATTCTTTCCCTCCGCGCCGGACGCTGTAAAGCTCCGCCATGACTGGCGTGGAGAAGAAACCCCCTGCGCATGCGCAGGAAACACGCCAGCGGTTCTGGGAACACACTGGCATTCCTGCGCATGCACCAACCCGCGCCTGCCGGCGGAGGCCCTTCGGCGTCAGTTGGCACAGCGCCAGCCACACCAGCGCCCGCCTAGCCGCGGAAGCTGCGGAGGATTCCGCACCTTCCAGACGGCCCGACGCCGGAGTGGTTCACGCCACTCTTTAGCGCCGGTACGGCCCGCCCGCTGGATACCGCCCAAGGTATATTCCCACAAATGGGAAAGATAGGGAACACATCCAGAGATAGGAACACATCCAGAGATAGGAACACATCCAGAGATAGGAACACATCCAGAGATAGGAATACATCCAGAGATAGGAACACATCCAGAGATAGGAACACATCCAGAGTTAGGGAACACATCCAGAGATAGGAATACATCCAGAGATAGGAACACATCCAGAGATAGGAACACATCCAGAGATAGGAACACATCCAGAGATAGGGAACACAGCCAGAGATAGGAACACATCCAGAGATAGGAACACATCCAGAGATAGGGAACACATCTAGAGATAGGGAACACATCCAGAGATAGAGAATACATCCAGAGATAGGAACACATCCAGAGATAGGAATACATCCAGAGAGAGGGAACACATCCAGAGATAGGAATACATCCAGAGATAGGAACACATCCAGAGATAGGAACACGTCCAGAGATAGGAACACATCCAGAGTTAGGGAACACATCCAGAGATAGGGAACACATCCAGAGATAGGGAACACAGCCAGAGATAGGAACACATCCAGAGATAGGAACACATCCAGAGATAGGGAACACATCCAGAGATAGGGAACACATCCAGAGATAGGGAATACATCCAGAGATAGGAACACATCGATAGGGAACACATCCAGAGTTAGGGAACACATCCAGGGTTAGGGAACACATCCAGAGAGAGGGAACACATCCAGAGATAGGGAACACATCCAGAGATAGGAACACATCCAGAGATAGGAACACATCCAGAGATAGGAAACATATCCAGAGATAGGAACACATCCAGAGATAGGGAACACATCCAGAGATAGGAACACATCCAGAGATAGGAAACATATCCAGAGATAGGAACACATCCAGAGATAGGAACACATCCAGAGATAAGAACACATCCAGAGATAGGGAACACATCCAGAGATAGGAACACATCCAGAGTTAGGGAACACATCCAGAGAGAGGGAACACATCCAGAGATAGGAACACATCCAGAGATAGGGAACACATCCAGAGATAGGGAACACATCCAGAGATAGGGAACACATCCAGAGATAGGAACACATCCAGAGTTAGGGAACACATCCAGAGATAGGGAACACATCCAGAGATAGGGAACACAGCCAGAGATAGGAACACATCCAGAGTTAGGAACACATCCAGAGATAGGGAACACATCCAGAGATAGGGAACACATCCAGAGATAGGGAATACATCCAGAGATAGGAACACATCGATAGGGAACACATCCAGAGTTAGGGAACACATCCAGAGCTCTCTGGATGACAATTAAAAGACAGAGATGAAGATGAAAGAGAGAAAGTGTATGAGGCTGAATGGATAAGGTTCAGAGGGGAATTGAAAAAACAAAAAGGTGAAGCAAAGGAATGTATGAGACGGACCGGCAGCGAAACATAAAGGGGAATCCAAAAGTCTTCAATAAACATTTAAAAAATGAAAGGATGGTAAAAGGAGGAGCGGGGCAGATTAGGGACCAAAATGGAATTTGTGCATGGAGACGGGGGGGGGGGGGGGGGGGGGGGGGGGGGGGATGTCTGAGGCATCACATAAGTACTTTGCCTCTGTGTTTTCCAAGGAAGAAGATGCTGCTCTGGTCAGAGTGAAATACGTATTTCAGGCTCTAGAAGGATTTAAAACTGATGATGAGATATTGGATAGACTGTCTGTAGTTAAAATAATAAGGTACCAGGTGGATATGATTGAGGTGTATGAGATTGAGGGGTTTGGACAGTGTAAATAGGAAGCAGCTGTTCCCATTGGTTGAGGGGCCAATCACAAGGGGGTATAGTTTTGGGGTGAGGGGCAGGAGATTCCGAGGGAATTTGAGAAGGAGAGGGTGATGGGAATCTGGAATACACGGCCTGGAATACACAGCCTGGGAGGGGAGTGGAGGCTGGAAACCTCTTTAAAAAGCACTCGGATGAGCACCTGAAACATCCTCACAGTCAAGGATATGGGACTAGTGTTGGTAAATGGGATTAGCGCGAGATTCGGGGTAGTTATTGTCAGTGCAGACTCGATGAGCTGAAGGATTTTTCTGCGCTGTACGACTCTGATTCTCGCACTTTCAGACCAGATGAGATATTCCAAGGGCACTTGTCATAATTTTCCAACAGTCCTTTGTCTCAGGGGGTGATGCTAAAGGACTGGAGAGTTGCACAGTCTACGATATTCTCTCTTACATCTGCAACAAATTGATTGATATTTAAATGAAAAATCCTCCTTTGCTTACTGTTACTTTCTGCTCTTTAGATGTTACAGGATTGTCCAAAAGCACGGCGAGAGGTTGAACTACACTGGCGAGCGTCCGGCTGTACACACATTGTACGAATTGTAGATGTCTATGAGAATCTGTATCAGGGTCGGAAGTGTCTCCTTATAGTAATGGAATGGTAAGTTCTCCAGCAATGAGGTACACTGACTTTAAGTTAGTTAAGGAAAATGATCTTTATCAGTGAAATAAATCCAGTTTGAAAAACAGTCTGGACGGTGTTTAGATAAAAACCAGAAACCTGTTCAGGCTGAAATGAAAAAGCAATTTTTCAGTAAGGCCCTTAGATTGTGCCACAGAAACTGTTTAGGAGCAGTTTCTGTCACTGACCTTCTCATAATAATAATAATAATCTTTAGTGTCACAAGTAGGCTTCCATTAACACTGCAATTAAGTTACTGTGAAAAGCCCCTAGCCGCCACATTCCAGCGCCTGTTCGGGTACACGGAGGGAGAATTCAGAATGTCCAATTCACCCAACAGCACGTCTTTCGGGACTTGTGGTAGGAAACGGGAGCGCCCAGAGGAAACCCACACAGACACGGGGAGAACGTGCAGGCTCCGCACAGACAGTGACCCAAGCCGGGAATCGAACCTGGGACGCTGGCACTGTGAAGCAACAGTGCTAACCACTGTGCTACCATGCCATCATTCATGGTTTTGTGAAGGGGATTTGGAATGAATCTTTTTCTTTCAGCTGACTATGTTCCATCAAAACTCAGCTGCGTGGTGAAGGATAAATACTTGATCCTAGTTTTTATTAAACTAGAATCTAACCATCGCCCCTGACATTGAATGGCATTACCTCCGCTGAATTTCCTGTAATCAATATCCTGGGGGTTACCATTGATCAGCAACTCAACTGGACTAGCCACATTAATACTGTGGCTACAAGAGCAGGTCAAAGGTTAGGAATTCTGTGGAGAGTAACTCACCTCTTGACACCCCCAAAATCCTGTCCACCATCTACAAGGCACAAGTCAGGAGTGTGATGGAATACTCTCCACTTGCCTGGATGAGCGCAGCTCCAACAACACTCAAGAAACTCAACACCATCCAGGACAAATAAGTCCGCTTGATTGCCCCCCCTTCCACAAACATTCACTCCCTCCACCGCCGAAGCACAGTGACAGCCGTGTGTACCATCTACAAGATGCTCTGCAGTAACTCACCAAGGTTCCTTAGGCAGCACCTTCCAAACCCACAACCACTACCATCTAGAAGGACAAGAGCAGCAGATACCTGGGAACCCCACCACCTGGAGGTTCCCCTCCAAGTCACTCACCACCCTGACTTGGAAATATATCGGCCGTTCCTTCACTGTCACTGGGGCAACATCCTGGAACTCCCTCCCTAACAGCACAGTGGGTGCACCTACACCACATGGATTTCAGTGGTTCACGAAGGCAGCTCAACACCACCATCTCAAGGACAATTAGGGATGGGCAATAAATGTTGGCCTAGCCAGCGAAGCCCACATCCCAAAAGTGAATAAAAAAGCTTTGATTTACAGAAACACACTTAACAAACCCACCTACAAAGGAAAACAAAACCCTCTTTCAGGCTGCTGTTATATATGTGAGCTTAGGCACGTCCCCAATTAATAGGATTGAAGGATTTACCATCACGTTGCCTCGTCTCTCCAGGATCGCATGGTCAATGTTATAAATGGATAATATTCTTTATTGAAGATGCTAAACTAAAGTCATTAATTACAAAATGGAATACATTCACAACCTGATGTTGCGCGTGTTGTGGTCTCCAGGAGCTGCTGCCATTTTCAGTGGAGTAATCTGGTGAACATTGACTGTCATTACCATCGCTAATTCCAGGCACTGTTATTACCATCGTAATTCCAGGCACTGTCATTACCATCGTAATTCCAGGCACTGTCATGCTACAAACCTTTTCCCTATCCCATTAACCCTTCACCTCCCCAGCCACTGTCTCGGGCTGAATCAGACTGTTTACATTCCCTGTTTGATCTGCTTCTAGAATTGCTCACCTCTGCCCAATGTCACCCTGTTTGCCACTTAAACCCTCTTCAATACATTTGTCATCTCCGGACATGATTACTCCAAGGCTTCCTGACCAAACTCTCATCCTCCAGTCGAGGCAAACTTCAGCCCATCTTAAACTCTATTGCCAATATTCTATCCTGGTGGCCTATTCCTTAAAAATATAATTCCCATCCTTCCTTTTGCTTGAACCCTTCCATGACCTTAACCCTTCCCTAACGTAGCTCGTCCCACTGAATCTGGCTCTTGTGCATTTGTTGCCTTCCCTCTAGTGGCCACTTCTTCAACCAATTAGTTCCCACATTTTGGAATTCCTTCCTTGAATTTCTCCTTCTTCATGTACAACTTATTTCTTTAACCAGTCTCTTGACCAGCTGCCATGCTCATGGCTCCTTCTTTGTTTTTACTCACATTTATGTTCCTTCTATTCAATCGTAAGGGGAGTAGACAGGCGTTTCTGTGGTCGAAAACGAGACTCCCGAATGGTATGTTGCCTCCCGGGTGCTCGGGTCAGGGATGTCTCCGATCGGCTGCAGAACATACTGAAGGGGGAGGGTGAACAGCCAGTTGTCGTGGTGCATATAGGCACCAACGATATAGGTAAAAAAAGGGATGAGGTCCTACAATCAGAATTTAGGGAGTTAGGAGATAAGTTAAAAAGCAGGACCTCAAAGGTAGTAATCTCAGGATTGCTACCAGTGCCACGGAACAGTCAGAGTAGAAATTCAAGAATAGTCAGAATGAATACGTGGCTTGAGAGATGGTGCAGGAGGGAGGGGTTCAGATTTTTGGGACATTGGAACCGGTTCTGGGGGCGGCGGGACCATTACTAATCGGATGGTCTACACCTGGGCAGGACTGGAACCAATGTCCTAGGGGGTGCTTTTGCTAACACTGTTGGGGAGGTTTTAAACTAATGTGGCAGGGGGATGGGAACCAGATTAGGAAGTTAGAGGTCAGTAAAGAAGCAGCAACTAGAGCCAGTAAGGTACTAGATAATAAACTCAATGTGACTTTGGGGAAGAGTAGACAGGGAAGAGATGATGAACGCAAAGGGACAGGTGGTCTGAGGTGCATTTGTTTTAATGCAAGAAGTGTAGCAGGTAAGGCAGATGAATTTAGGGCTTGGATTAGTACCTGGGAATATGATGTTATTGGTATTACTGAGACTTGGTTGAGGGAGGGGCAAGACTGGCAACTAAATATCCCAGGGTATAGATGCTTCAGGAGGGATAGAGAGGGAGGTAAAAGGGGTGGAGGAGTTGCATTACTAGTCAGAGATGACATCACAGCTGTGATTAAAGAGGGCACAATGGAGGATTCGAGCACTGAGGCAATATGGGTAGAGCTAAGAAATAGGAAGGATGCAGTAAAATTGTTGGGACTTTACTACAGGCCTCCCAAAAGCGAGCGTGAAGTAGAGGTACAAATATGCAGACAGATTATAGAACAATGTAGGAGCAATAGGGTGGTTGTGATGGGAGGTTTTAACTTCCCACATGAATGGGACACATGTAGTGTTGGAGGCGTAGATGGAGCAGAGTTTGTAAGGAGCATCCAGGAGAGTTTTTTAGAGCAGTATGTAAATAGTCCAACTCGGGAAGGGGCCATACTGGACCTGGTATTGGGGAATGATCCCGGCCAGGTGGTTGAAGTTTCAGTCGGTGATTACTTTGGGAATAGCGATCACAATTCCGTAAGTTTTAGAATACTCATGGACAAAGACGAGAGTGGTCCGAAAGGAAGAGTGCTAAATTGGGGAAAGGCAGAGTATAACAAAATTCGGCTGGAGCTCGGGAATGTGGATTGGGAGCAGCTGTTTAAGGGTAAATCCTCATTTGAAATGTGGGAGTCTTTTAAGGAAAGGTTGATCAGAGTGCAGGACAGACATGTCCCTGTGAAAATGAGAGATAGAAATGGCAAGATTAGGGAACCATGGATGACGGGTGGAATTGTGAGACTAGCTAAGATGAAAAAGGAAGCATACATAGGATCGAGGCGACTCAAAACTGATGAAGCTTTGGAGGAATATCGGGAAAGTAGGACAAATCTCAAACGCGCAATAAAGAGGGCTAAAAGGGGTCATGAAATATCTTTGGCTAACAAGGTTAAGGAAAATCCCAAAGCCTTTTATTCTTATATAAGGAGCAAGAGGGTAACTAGAGAAAGGATTGGCCCACTCAAAGACAAAAGAGGGAATTTATGCGTGGAGTCAGAGGAAATGAGTGAGATTCTTAATGAGTACTTTGCATCAGTATTCACCAAGGAGAGGGACATGATGGATATTGAGGCTAGGGATGGATGTTTAAATACTCTAGGTCATGTCGGCATAAGGAAGGGGGAGGTTTTGGGTAAGCTGAAAGGCATTAAGGTGGACAAGTCCCCAGGACTGGATGGGATCTATCCCAGGTTACTCAGGGAAGCGAGGGACGAAATAGCTGGGGCCTTAACAGATATCTTTGCAGCATCCTTGAGCACGGGTGAGGTCCCGGAGGACTGGAGAATTGCTAATGTTGTCCCTTTGTTTAAGAAGGGTAGCAGGGATAATCCAGGGAATTATAGACCTGTGAGCTTAACGTTAGTGGTAGGCAAACTGTTGGAGAAGATACTGAGGGAGAGGATCTATTCACATTTGGAAGAATAGAAACTTAGTGATAGGCAGCATGGTTTTGTGCAGGGAAGGTCATGTCTAACAAACCTAATAGAATTCTTGAGGAAGTGACAAAGTTAATGGATGAGGGAAGGGCTGTAGATGTCATATACATGGACTTCAGTAAGGCGTTTGATAAAGTTTCCCATGGCAGGCTGATGGAGAAAGTGAAGTCGTATGGGGTTCAGGGTGTACTAACTAGATGGATAAAGAACTGGTTGGGCAACAGGAGACAGAGAGTAGTGGTGGAAGGGAGTGTCTCAAAATGGAGAAAGGTGACTAGTGGTGTTCCACAGGGATCCGTGCTCGCACCACTGTTGTTTGTGATATACATAAATGATCTGGAGGAAGGTATAGGTGGTCTGATGAGCAAGTTTGCAGATGATACTAAGATTGGTGGAGTTGCAGATAGTGAGGAGGACTGTCAGAGAATACAGCAAAATATAGATAGATTGGAGAGTTGGGCAGAGAAATGGCAGATGGAGTTCAATCCAGGCAAATGCGAGGTGATGCATTTTGGAAGATCTAATTCAAGAGTGGACTATATGGTCAATGGAAGAGTCCTGGGGAAAATTGATGTACAGAGAGATCTGGGAATTCAGGTCCATTGTACCCTGAAGGTGGCAACGCAGGTCGATAGAGTGATCAAGAAGGCATACAGCATGCTTACCTTCATCGGACGGGGTATTGAGTACAAGAATCGGCAGGTCATGTTACAGTTGTATAGGACTTTGCTTAGGCCACATTTGGAATACTGCGTGCAGTTCTGGTCGCCACATTACCAGAAGGATGTGGATGCTTTAGAGAGGGTGCAGAGGAGGTTCACCAGGATATTGCCTGGTATGGAGGGTGCTAGTTATGAAGAAAGGTTGAGTAGATTAGGATTGTTTTCATTGGAAAAATGGAGGTTGGGCGGGGACCTGATTGAGGTATACAAAATTATGAGAGGTAGGGACAGGGTGGATAGCAACAAGCTTTTCCCAAGAGTGGGGGTGTCAGTTACAAGGGGTCACGATTTCAAGGTGAGAGGGGGAAAGTTTAAGGGAGATGTGCGTGGAAAGTTTTTTACGCAGAGGGTGGTGGGTGCCTGGAACGCTTTGCCAGCGGAGCTGATAGAGGCGGGCATGATAGCATCATTTAAGAAGCATCTGGACAGATATATGAATGGGTGGGGAACAGAGGGAAGTAGACCTTGGAAAATAGGAGACAGGTTTAGATAAAGGATGTGGATCGGCGCAGGCTGGGAGGGCCGAAGGGCCTGTCCTGTGCTGTAATTTACTTTGTTCTTTGTTCTGCCTCTGTGAAGCCCGTCGGGGTGCTTTTCTGTTAAATGGTTTTATTTAAATACAAATGTCGTATCTTGCTTGTAATACTCGATGTGTGAATGTTTAATATCATCGGGTGCAAGCAGTGGGGCAATACTTCATCCTGAAACAGCACAATTTGCATAGTTTTGAATATATGTTTTGGAGTTTATGCAGACGCACAGGATGGGTCATTGTCCTGGCTACACCCTGAAAAATGTAGTCAGAGGAGTTTTTAAATAGATTGTGCTTCGAGGAAATTTTCAACCTATGCTTCATATTTGTAACCTGTTTTAATGGAATTACTTTACCTGCTGTGTGACAGGAATGGGTTAGCTGAAGAGAATTAATTACAAAAAAGTCTCAGCTTGATTTAGTGGATGGTTCTTGCTTTCCAGTCAGTAGGTTGTCGGTTATAGGTGGAATTCTCCGCTCCCCATGCCGGGTGGGAGAATCGCGGTAGGGCCGGGCGACTCACGACATGCCGCCCTGGCGCCCCCCGTGATTCTCCCACACCCGCTTGGAAGAATCGCCGCTCGCCATTTTTCACGGTGACCAGTGATTCTCTGGCCCGGATGGGCCGAGCGGCCTGACGTTCCCGACTGGTTCACGATGGCGGCAACCACACCTGGTCGCTGCCGTCGTGAACATGGGCGCCAAATGCTGGTTTGAGGCTTCTGGGGGGCGGAGAGGGGAGTGAGCACCACGGCCATGCTCGGGAGGGGGCTGGCCTGCGATCGGTGCCCACCCATCGTCGGGCCGGCGTCTCAAAGCGACGCACTCTTTCCCCTCCGCCGCCCCGCAAGATCAAGCCGCCACGTCTTGCGGGGCAGCGGAGGGGAAGCCGGCAACCGCGCATGCGCGGGTTTGAGCTGTCAGCCGTCGTGACGTCAGCCACGCATGCGCGGGTGGGAGCCGGCCAACCTGCGCATGCGCGGCTGACGTCACTTAGGCGCCGCCGTTGCGTCATTCTCGGCGCGCCGCCTTGACGCAAGCGTCAAGGCCCGGCGGCCGAGAGTTACGGAGTGCCGCTCCTAGCCCCCAGGTGGGGGTGTATAAGGTGAGAGGAGCGGCCTCCGAGGCCGTCGTGAAACTCGGCCGAGTTCACGACGGCCTTCCCGGTTTATTGCGGGAGTGGAGAATTCCGCCCCTAATCTAGGACATAATCGAGACTCCACTTCAGTACTTTATAAATTGGTATTGTTCATGGGAGGTGGTCATTGTTGGCAAGGCCAGCATTTGCTGCCCCTCTTTGAATGGCTTGCTAGGCCATTTTCAGAGGGCAATCAACCACTAGGCCAGACCGGGTAAGGACGGCAGATTTCCTTCCCTGAAGGACATTGGTGAACCAGGTGGGTTTTTATGACAATCGATGATAGTTTCATGGTCACCATTTCTGGGCTAGCTTTCAATTCTCCATTTGCTGTGCTGAGCTTCAAATCTGTGTCTGGGCCTCTGGATCACTAGTCCAGTGATAATACCACCATAACATTATCTCCCTATATATTGCCAATGGAATGCCGCATTGTTATTAGTGTGTCTTTCAAAGGAGAATGTGAGTTTATCTGCTTCCATAGCAAAAATAGGAAGGCAGATTATTATTTGAATGGGTGTAAATTGAGAGGTGGATATTCAGCGAGACCTTGGAGTCCTCCTGCATCAGTCGCTGAAAGTAAGCGTGCAGGTACAGCCGGCAGTAAGGAAAGCAAATGGCGTGTGGCATACATAGCGGGAGGATTTGAATATAGGAATAGAGATGTTTTACTACAATTGTATAGGGCATTGCTGAGGTCACACCTGGATTACTGTGGGCAGTTTTGGTGTCCTTATCTGAGGAAGGATGTTCTTGCTATGGAGGGAGGGCAGCAAAGGTTTCCCAGGCTGATTCCTGGGATGGTGGGACTGTTATATCAGGAGAGACTGAATCAGTTAGGATTATATTCATTGGAGTTTAGCAGAGTGAGAGGAGATCTCATAGAAAGGTACAAAATTCTAACAGGGTAGATTCAGAAAGAATGTTCCTGATGGTGGGGAGTCCAGAACTAGGGGTCATAGTTTGAGGATAAGGGGTAAACCTTTTAGGACTGAGGTGAGGAGAAATTTCTTCACCCAGAGAGCGGTGAATCTGTGGAATTCATTATTTAAAATAAATAGTGCACCCAATAATTTTTTCTCCCAATTAAGGGGAAATTTAGCGTGGCCAATCCACCGTACCTGCAGATCTTTTGGGTTGTGGGGGGTGAGACCCAAGCAGACACAGGTAGAATGTGCAAACTCCACATAGAAAGTGACTCGGGGCCGGGATCGAACCCGGATCCTTGGCGCTGTGAGGCAGCAGTGATAACCACTGCACCACCGCGCTACCCAAATCTGTGGAATTCGCTACCACAGAAAGTGGTTGAGGCCAAAACGTTGTGTAATTTCAAGAAGGAATTCGATACAGCCCATGGGGCTGATCCATGGCAGTGGTTTCAAACAGGCTACTCACTGCCACCGTCATAAGGGCAGTTAGGATTGGGCAACAAATTCAGGCCATTCCAGTCACATCCACATCCCATGAAGCAATAGCAAAAATGGAGGTCCATCTGACAGTTCGGGTGGGTGGAAAGATAAAATGATCCTTTTCAAGGAGAACATGAAATTGTTCTTGTTGATAGGCGAGCATTCGTTCCCAAAAGAAAAGAAATTCAGTTGCCATTCTCTTTTTCTTCTTGTGGAGAAGGAAAACTTGGGAACCTTTCACAGCCTCAGAACATCCCGATGTGTTTTACAGCCAATGGAATAATAATAATAATCTTTATTATTGTCACATGTAGGCTGGCAGTAACGCTGCAATGAAGTTACTGTGAAAAGCCCCTAGTCGCCACATTCCGGCACCTGTTCGGGTACACAGAGGGAGAATTCAGAATGTCCATTTCACCTAACAGCACGTCTTTCGGGACTTGTGGGAGGAAACCGGAGCACCCGGAGGAAACCCACGCAGACACGGGGAGAGCATGCAGACTCCGCACAGACAGTGACCCAAGCCGGAAATCGAACCTGGGACCCTGGAGCTGAGAAGCAACAGTGCTAACCACTATGCTACCGTGCTGCCCACTTTTGTAATGCATAAAACATGGCCCTCCCCCACTCACGGCAATCTGACAATGACCAGAAAATCTTTGTTTCTGGATTGAGGGGTGGCACAGTGGTTATCACTGCTCCCTCACAATGCCAGGGACACGGCCTTGGGTCACCATTTATGTGGAGTTTGAACTTTCTCCCCGTGTCTGCGTGGGTTTCCTCCGGGTCCAAAGATATGCAGGTTAGGTGGCGTTACGGGGCTGGGGCGGAGGAGTGGGCCGAGGTAGGGTACTCTTTCAGAGGGTCAGTACCAACTCGATGGGCCGAGTGGCCTCCTTCTGCACTGTAGCAATTCTATGGAGGGGAAAATATTGAAGCAGGAAATCAGGGTTAACTCTGTGCTTCTCTTTGGAATAGTGCGGTGGGAATATTCCCATCCACCAGCGAGGCTAGTTGGAGCCTCTGGTTAATATCCCATCTAAAAGACGGCACCTCCAACCAAGAAATGTCATCCTTGAATTTTGTGCTCAAAGTCTGGCGTGGGATTGAGCATACAACATTCTTCAGAAGTGGGAGCACTACCAACTGAGTGACATGGGTGGGACCTTGCATCAAATCTGTCAACATAACAGTAATTCCAAATTGGAGTAGTTTGTAACTTCCTGAGAATGGGAAACCTGCTATTTAAATGCAAATTCTTCATTTATTCCTCCGCCCTTTAACTCTTTACTGATCACCAGATAAAGTTATAGAGTGCACTTGTTAAATAGACACTTGTGTATCATGGAACAAGGCTCAAGTGTCATATGTTGAATAATGTTACTGATTTTTCATTTCAAGAACACAGTCAATGTGGGCGAACTAGTAGAAAACAATTTAGATTCTACCTTTATCGGGCTGCTTTCTCTGGCTTGGCGAGGAGCTTGAGTCATATCTTTATCTCCTCAAATCGACCAAGATGATGTTCTAGGATGAGAAGTGAAGAAGGCAAATGGTTATCTTTGAATACGCTGAAAAATGACTCATGGCGTTTTCAAATCGTGCTGAAGCAATATTTATGATAAAGGGCAGCAGAGAAAGAATTGCATTTATATAGCGCCTTTCCTGATCTGGAAAATGCTTGTTATTAATTAATTACTTTCTGAGGAAGTGTTACTGTTGGAATGTCGGAAACCAGCTGCCAGTTTGTGCACATCCAGGTTCCAGAAGCAGCAGTGAGATACGGATCAACCAACACATTTTATTGATGCATTTTGAGGGCGAAGCCACATTGCAGAATGGGAATGAATTACGTCAGCCTACAAAAGCAGTCAGGCTCCTGTTTAAAGTGCCACACAAATGGTGACATCTTTGAATGTACAGGATTTCCTCTGCATGTTACAATGTTGTAACCCAGTGAAAGGGTTCAGATAATTTCAGCTTGAGAGTTCAGCTAGAATTAGTGGTCTAAGGTTCACCATGCTGTTTCTGAATCACAATAATCTTCTGAAGTGACCTTTTACAAAAGCTCTCCGAATGCATTGTGCTCCACAATCAGAAAGACCAGCCACAATAACTATTTATGCATCAATATATTGTAGAGAATGTTAAATAATATCCACATTCGCATTCCTGCATGAAATATAAGATGATAGAGTGCACCATCGATAATTATTGTGCCTAGTCGCTCCTCTTTCTTACTGTGACGTTCCAGAATATCATTAATATATTAATTGAGAATTCAATCCGCCATGCTCCCCTCCAAGTCTCTCACCATCCTGATTGAGCCTTGGGGAACTCCGCTGGGTACATCCTTGGAGTCCAGGAAACTGGCATTCACCACAGCCTCTTGTATTCCATCATTCTACTAATCTTATCTCCATACTACTGCCGTTTATCACATCAGGCTTCAATTTCTCTAACGAGTCTTAATTTGCGGCACTTTATCAAGTACCTTAAGAAAGTCCATACACACAACATCAGTAAGAAGTCTTACAACACCAGGGCACAACATCAGTGCACAACTCTCAAACACCTCCTCTGGCCCCTCATCAAAAAACTCAAACAAGTTTGTGAAAATGCTTTGCTTCGAACAAATCCATGCGGTTTCTGTTTATTATCCGTGCTTGTCCGAGTGGCACTTCCATACTCTGGGATCATTGCTGATTTGAGCAATGTTAAACAGCCTGGTCTGCAATGGCCACATTTATCCTTCTCCCTTTTAGCTGAATGAGATGCCAATCTTGTAGCAGTAACCCTATATTGAAGGAAGATTCGTAGCTGAACATCTCTAACCTTAATCACAACTGAGTATAAAGGGAAGGAAGTGTTGTTGCAACTATACAAGGCATTGGTAAGACCGCACTTGGAGTATTTTGGAGTTTTGGTCCCCTTATTTGAGGAAAGAGGTAGTGACATTGGAGGCAGTTCAGAGGAAGTTCACTAGGTTGATTCCAGAGATGAGGGTTTGTCGTATGAGGAGAGATTGAACAGTTTAGGTCAATACTCTCCAGAGTTTAGAAGAATGAGGGGAGATCTAATTTAGGTATACAAGATGCTACAAGGTATGGATAAAGTAGACGTGGAGCAGTTGCTTCCTCTTGTGGACATTCTAAAACAAGAGGTCATAATCTTAGAATAAGAGGTATCAAATTTAAAACAGATTTGAGGAGAATCTACTTCTCCCAAAGGGTTGTGAATCTGTGGAATTTGCTACCCCAGAGTGTGGTGGATGCAGGGACAGTGAGTAAATTTAAGGAGGAGTTAGACAGATTTTTAATTGGTAATGGGTTGAAGGGTTATGGAGAACGGGCTGGACGGTGGAGTTGAGGCCAGGATGGGATCAGCCATGATCACATTGAGGGTGTTTAGGCTCCGTAGGCTAAATTGCCGACTCCTGATCTTCGGTCATGCGTTCTGGGGAGGAGATGCTCTGGCTGATGTTGCAATCCAGCTCTTGGTCTGTAACATCTTAGGTAGCAGATGAGGAACATATCAGCCATGATAGAATGGCGGAGCAGGCTCGATGGGCCGAATAGCCTAATTCTGCTCCTATATCTTCTGAATTTATGAACTTATGAAGAACAGTTTTAAAAAAGAAAGTAATTAATTTTGATGCAGTCTCAATATCTAGAGTTCACTACACAAATAACTGGATTGAAAACAGAATTGTGCAATTATATTTTTTTCATTCATAGGCCGTGGGCATTGCTGGGTAGGCCATTGCTTATTGCCCACCCCTAATTGCCCTTAAGAAGGAGATGGTGAGCTGCGTTCTTGAACCGCTGCAGTCCATGTGGTGTAGGTACACCCACAGTGTGTTAAGAAGGTGGTTCCAGAATTTTGACCCAGGGACAATGAAGGGGTTGGTTTAGCTCACTGAGTTAAATCGCTGGCTTTTAAAGCAGACCAAGCAGGCCAGCAACACGGTTCGATTCCCGTACCAGGCGCCGGAATGTGGTAACTAGGGGCTTTTCACAGTAACTTCATTGAAGCCTACTCGTGACAATAAGCGATTTTCATTTAATGAAGGAACGGTGATATATTCCCAAGTCAGGATAGTGGGGATTTGGGGGGGAATGTGGAGCACTGAATTCTAAATTAACATATTTCAGGTATTCTGGAACGTCGCAGTGAGAAAGGAGCGACTGGGCACAATAATTATCGATGGCGCACTCTATCATTTATATTTGATGCAGGAAAGTGAATGTTGATTTTTACACAGAGTGTAGTGGGTGCCTGGAACTCGCTGCCGGAGGAGGTGGTGGAAGCAGGGACAATAGTGACGTTTAAAGGGCATCTTGACAAATACATGAATAGGATGGGAATAGAGGGATACGGATGGGAATAGAGGGATACGGACCCAGGAAGTGTAGAATATTTTAGTTTAGACGGACAGCATGGTCGGCACGGGCTTGGAGGGCCGAAGGGTCTGTTCCTGTGCTGTACTTTTCTTTGTTCTTTGGATATTATTTAACATTCTCTACAATATATTGATGCATAAATAGTTATTGTGGCTGGTCGTTCTGATTGTGGAGCACAATGCACTTGGAGAGTTTTTGTAACAGGTCACTTCAGAAGATTATTGTTCTAAATATATCTTTCAAATTGTAAATTTGAAATTGGCAACAGTTGCAAATGGAGAAAATGGTGAGGAAGACTTCAAGAGGATATCGGCCAGCTTCGTGGAATGGGTGGACACGTTACAGATTAATTCAACAAAGTGGTGTGAGGAAATCCATTCGATAGGAAGAATGAAAGACAATATATGCTGAATGCTATAGTTATAAAGGAGATGAGAGAAGAGAAAGAGAAATGGAAACTGGCAGTGTTTCTGCACAAAACGTTGATCTTTTGAACAAAGCAATTCACAATGCACGAGTTTCGAAGAAGAAACTTTTGGTCTGGATGTTAATTCTGACTGTCTCTGCTCAGGTGTTGCCAGACCTGCTGACACTTTCCAGCACTTTCCGTGTTTATTTCAGTTGGTCACATGGGACACTTGGCTTTAGGGAGGCAAAGTGGACAAAAAACAGGGAGCTATGTTGCATCATAGCTGGAGCATTGTTTTCAGGTTTGGGCATCTGATTTTGGGAAGGGGGTGAAAGATTGGGAGGTGGTACAGAAGAGATTTTACTCGAGTGATCCTGGGGATGAGAGATTAGAATGATGTCAATGGAGGGGTGAAGCTGAGGTTATTCGTGTTATAGCAGAGGCGACTAGGACGACATTTGATGATGTTTGAAGTCATGAAGGGTTCGGCTAGAGTAAAAGATAAACTGAAGTGCTGTTAACCAGAATGCACAGATTTAAGGCAAAAGAAACAGGAGAACTGAGGAAAATCTTTTTGATGTGACAAATGATGGAGGATTTTAAATGCATTGCCTGATACGATTGCCAATATCGGTCCAGTACGCAGGATTACTTTGGATAAATGGCACAGACTTGGCTATTCGGGTCCATGCCAGTGTTTTGTGGCCTAGTCAAGCCTCATCGCATTTTCCTCATCTGAATCGATCATTGTGACTCTCTGTTCCCTTCTCCCTCACGTACTTGTCCACCTTCCCCTGAAGTACTTTGATATTATTTGCTTCAACCACTCCCACATTCTCGCCACACTTTGTTGAAGCAACTAAAGATAATTAAACCTGACCACATTATTATTTTATGGTTCTTTGGTAATGCTGGGATTGGATTTCTTTCTCATTCTATCAACCAACATAAATATTTAGCACTATTTTGGAACAGGGATGTACAGTTGGGAGCTGAGTCAAGCTCCCTTTACTGTACCTCAATCTGCCAATGTGATATTTTCCATTCTTTGTGATATTTTTCTTAAATTATCAAATGATCGCAGATAATTTTCCTTTAATGTCATGTCATTTCTTTAATGTTACCATCAGTCGATGTTAATGTTGCATTTCCCAGCATCAGCCATGAGCTCATGCATATGTCGCATTATAGTGAATCACACCTTGGGTTTAAATGCATTTGGTGACGAGATCATTGTACCTCATTAACCTCAATAAGCTGGTACAACTTTATTTGCCTTTGCGAAATCAGCCAAACATTGTGGTCATAATGGCATTAGTGTAGAGGCTGTTCACAAAGTGCTATATAATCAAAGTAGAAATATACCATAATGTTTAGGGGTCATCACATGCTTTGTAGATAAGTTGCTGAGAAGTAAGAGATGGGGAGTGGATAGAAATTGAGTGTAACCCCCTTGTCACGTATTCAACGCTTCTTTAATGTCAATGACTTATTCAAAGACTCTGGCTAACCAGGGAGACAACACATCATATCTGCCGGATCATGGCACGTCTGGCACCGCAGGGGTATGGGGAAGGACTCCCTTTCCCGGTGGCCGTCAAGGTGATGGTCGCCCTGAACGGTTTTGTAACGGGTCCTTCCAGGTGCTGAGTGGGGACATGTCTGGAATTTCCTAGACCGCTGTGCACAGATACATCTGCACCGTAATGGGGGTCCTGTATGCCGGGCAGTACAACACATCCACCTGGATATGGGCCGAGCGTGCCAGGTTTCCCGGGCAACGGGACTCACAGCCATCGCTGGGATGCCCAGGTTCAGGGGGTCATCGATGGGAGGCATGTCCCCCTACAAGCTCCGTGGCATGAGGGAGTGGCCTTCACAATCCGAAAGGTATTCTGCTCCCTCAACGTGCAGTCGCTATGTGACCAACAGCTGCACATCATGCACGTCTGCGCCCGATACCCGGGCAGTGTGCACAGAGCCTTCATCCTGGCACACTTGACAGTGCCTGACAGTTTGAGTTGTTCCTGCGGGTGAGGGGATGGCTCCTGGGCGACAGGGATTACCTGCTACGGACATGGCTGATGATGCCCATCCATAGGCCACAGACCGTGTGGAGACCCAATACAATGATGCCCATACAGCAGCAGGGGCATCACCTAACGGTGATTCGGCCTGCTGAAGATGCGGTTCAGGTGCCTGGATCGTTCTGGAGGGGATCTCCAGTATAGTTCTCCTGGGGTCACCCACATCATGGCAGCCTGCTGCATCCTCCACAACATCGTGCAGAAGCGGAGCGAGGTGCTGGACGAGGAAGATGAACGCCAGGCCTCGTCCGACGAGGAGGATGCGGAGGAGGGACAGTATGGGTAGGGCATGGGACTTGGCAGCCACAGGAGGCCGCACAACATGTGCGCCAGGGCAGCTGGCATGGGACATCCTGATCTTCTCCAGGTTCACGGTGCAACAGAAGTGGATGCGGCCTGTATCTCGCCCTGCGACCTGGGTCCCCTTCGGCCGTCCTCTCGAGTGATCGGCCCGGATGGGCTGTCAGTCTTCAGGGTGTCGCGGGTGATGTGGTGCCACCCTGTTCTTCCCACTGCCCATCGGATGCGCCAGAGACGGGGGTGGGGAGGAATTCCTGTCTCTGCAGCAGTTACTGATATGGGCCTCAGCACCTCTTCCTCCCTCAGGATGCCCGATGGCCTCCTGGGCTGCTCCATGGGATGGGGCCACATACGGAGTGAGCTCCGGGGGATTCCCTGCCACCTGGCACTGACAGTCCTGGAGGCCCGCTCTTGTCTCGACCAGGGTCTCCTCATGCGGCCATGGAGCATCGGGACTGTGTCACGTCCCTCTGAGACTGTGCCATCGCTCAGGGACTGGCTAATGCTCCCGACGCCCACAGCTATGGCCCGTTGTGATTGGGCCAAGCTCAGGAGCTCAGGTTGTCCTGGTACATGGCCGCTCTATCCTGTGCCTTGGCTACTACCAGCACACAGAGCCCCAGGCCTTGGACATCCAGACAAGTGGCCATGACTCTTACACCCAAAGCCTCCATTGTGGATTCAACCCGTGCGGTGTTGGCCTGGGTGGCACGCATGATCGGCACCCACCTCCTGCTCCTGCACATGGTTGGACTCCTTCACCAGCACCTGAATATGCTGGACGGTTGTATCTGAACAAGGCACTTCACAGGGAGGGTCCCAGTTAAAGACAGGCAAGGTGCAGATCTGGCAAGCAATCACCCAGACATCTGAGATGAAAAAGGTTGGTGATACCTAATTGCAGCCTGTGCAGCAATGGTTGGGTACCTGGGAGATTGTAGTATACGTATTGATCCAGAGCAAGGACTACTGAAAGGAGAGGGTGAAACCCTGGATGTGGATCCTTGGTGAAGAGATCTGAGAGAAAGCCATGTGGTGGAGAAGATTCCAAGTGTGTTCTTCGAGAACAGAGTTTGGAAAGCCTTGTGTGAAAGTCAGAGTTCCAGTGAAACTATTTGGTTCTCAGTGTGATCAGCATCTGCGGGGGGGGGGGGGGGGGGGGGGGGGGGGGGGGGGTTGATGAGAAATCCACACGTATTGAGTGACATCTCTCACTTGATTTCAGAGAGTGCTGTGCCTGCCCACACTTCGCTATTGGGTTGTATAGACCGTTTACTTACTGACAACATGAGAGTATAGGACAAAATTTGTAACTGATGATCCTTGTAGATATGTGCATTCCTGTAAATGTATAGCTGGGGTGAGGAATCATGTATTCTAGTCAATCTTTTCTTGTTTAATGAATGTTTTATTCTTTTGTTAAGAGTTAATCAGTAGTTCTGTACTCTGTTCATCTGCACCAAAAAAGTAAAAGTTAAGATCTATGAAGCCCGGGATCTGACTTGTCCAGTCATAGCATCAGCTGGAAAGTCCTCAAAATGATGAGAGCTTTCGATAGGTTAGATGTAGAGGAGATGTTTCAAGTTGTGAGGCAAACCTAAATAAGGAATCATAAATTAAACATGCTCACCAATAAATCCAGTTGTGAATTAAGGACAAATGTTTAAAATGTAAAGTCACTACCCAAAGAGAAGTTGAAGTAAGTGACATAAATATATTTAAGGGGAAGCTCGATAAGTATGAGAGTGTTAGGATCCTAGATGAGAACCCAACTATTTCCAATTTGTAAAGTTGTGAGGAAATGCTAATGCACCACAGGAGTGATAACACTGACCCATCGGTATCTCTTATGTCAAATAAGCATTAATTTAAACACAGAATCAACCATATTAACAATAGAGAAAAACGTTACAGTTAACAGTTACAACAGTTCTAAAGTAAATGAGAAAACTGTAACTTATGTCCTAAACCTGTCACTATATTCCAATTAAGTAAACCAATATATTTCAAATATCAGTCACAAATAAAGTTAACAACCAGGTTTCTACTTGCTTTTCTCTGTGCAGAATCCTTGGTGAGAGAACCTTTCAGGACCAAACTGAAATACCTCTGTTCAGATGATAGTTGTGGGACCTGACATTTTAGATAGACCTGGCTCTTACCTCACCTGTACCCAAAGCATAAGGCATTCTTTTATCTCTTAAAATATGTCCCTAGACTTGTTTAGCCAGAGCCAAACACAATACTCTTCACAAATTATCTACACCCCAGGGGTCCCTCAAACATAAACAGTAGCACAGTGGTTAGCACTGTTGCTTCACAGCCCCAGGTTCCCGGGATCGATTCCCGGCTTGGGTCACTGTCTGTGTGGAGTCTGCATGTTCTCCCCGTGTCTGCATAGGTTTCCTCCGGGTGCTCCGTTTCGTCCCACAAATCCCGAAAGACGTGCTTGTTTGGTGAATTGGACATTCTGAATTTTCCCTCCGTGTACCCGAACAGGTGCCAGAGTGTGGCAACTGGGGGCTTTTCACAGTAACTTCTTTCCAGTGTTAATGTAAGCCTACTTGTAACACCAATAAAGATTATTATTATTATTCCATTAGCTAGCTATCTGTAAACAGATAAACGGACCTCTAGATAAATTAGCAGAACACTTCATCTGCAAATCAATGATTATCTCACTTATATGACGCCTTAATCACAGATTTTGCAGACATACTGGGCGGGATTCTCCCCTACTCCGGCATCGGGCCATCCCAAAGGTGCGGATTCCTCTGCACCTTTAGGGGCTAGGTCTGCCCCGGAGTGGTTGGCGCCCCGCCAGCTGTGGCAGGCTTTTGGTGCCACGCCAACCGGGGACTAAGGGACTCCGCTGGCCGGCGTCAGCCCCGGGTCCAGATCGCCCCGCGCCCCTCCCAGGACCCCGGGGCCCGCTCGCGCCGCCAGGTCCCGCCGGTAAGGGACCTGGTTCAATTCACGCCAGCGGGACTTCGGCCCATCGCGGGCCGGAGAATCGCCGGGGGGGGGGCCCGCTGACCGGTGCGGCGTGATTCCCACCCCCGCCGAATCTCCGGTGCCGGAGAATTCAGCGGCCGGCAGGGGCGGGATTCACGCCGCCCCCCGGCGATTCTCCGACCTGGCGTAGGGTCGGGGAATCCCGCCCGCTGTCTGTATAAGTCTTAACCCAGATTTTAATAATATTACTGCAAAAAAAATATAAAATGTGACAATTTCTTACATTGATCACAAGAGGAAGGAACAAAGGTTTCCCTGGTACGATTAAATTGTGTGGGAGGAGGCTGGAAAACAGCATCAATGCAGACATGGATCATTTGGGCTGAATGGCCTTTAACTTGGACAGACTAACCTCAGTGACTTCACCCAGAAATCAGATTGTGCAGTATGATCAGTGCTGTAATAGGAAGAATTGGAAGACTGAAATGTGCATCATTAGAGGTGCAATTCTTTATTTCAGCTAAGAGGAGAATTGAGTTGGAATAGAGCAGTGAAAAGTTTGAATTATTTGCTGATCCAATTCTAAAGAGAATGAGACAGCAATGTCCTTTGTACACCTTTGCAAGCTGTGCAAAGGCTTACAAATCAGTCAGCATTTTTACAGTGAGGAGGAATGAGTAATCTGTACTGTGCGTATCTAGAGTGTTCGCTCTTGTGGCTTTTCAGCAGAAAGATGAGCTAGGGATGGAACACCTGTACCTGGCATTATTCATGAAATGATGCAGTTAAGAATTGAAGCTGCTGATTGACGCAATTGGCTTCTGTTTACTGCTCCTTCTTAATGATCTGAGTCAAAGCTGTCTGTTGGGTTGGTGAAGTTTGTATTGTAAACTTACTTGTGTTTATATATCTTTTGACGATGTGCGAACTGTCACATACGTCACCGACACTACGTAAACGAAATAGAGAACAATTTGGAGCAGGTGAACAATTGTTAACTTCATTATTAGCATAGAAGGGGTTGTGTGAATAAATAATTTGAATAAACTTTGTTTTTGGCCAATCTTTTATTTTCACTACGTTTGTTTCTTCATTCTTTGTTCCTTATTTGCTTCTCTTCCCCGCTTTCCAGCAGCATAGAAAATAGGAGCAAGAGGAGGCCATTCAGCCCTTCGAGCCCGCTCCGCCATTCAGTATGGTCATGGCTGATCATCCAACTCAATACCCTAATCCCGCTTCCCCCCCATATCCTTTGATCCCCTTCGCCCCAAGTGATGTATCTAACTGCTTCTTGAAAACAGACAATATTTTGGCCTCAACTACTTCCTGTGGTAACAAATTCCACAGGCCGACCACTCTGTGGGCGAAGATATTTCTCCTCATCTCTGTCCTAAATGGGCTACCCCGTCTCCTCAGACTGTGACCCATGGTTCTGGACACCCCCCCACCATCGGGAACATCTTTCCTGCATCTACCCTGTCCAGTCCTGTTAGAATTTTATAGGTTTCTATGAGATCCCCCCTCATTCTTCTGAACTCCAGTGAATACAATCCTAACCGACTCAATCTGTCCTCATACGTCAGTCCCGCCATCCCAGGAATCAGTCTGGTAAACCTTCGCTGCACTCCCTCTTGAGCAAGAACATCCTTCCTCAGATAAGGAGACCAAAACTGCCCACAATATTCCAGGTGTGGCCTCACCAAGACCCTGTATAATTGCAGCAAGACATCCCTGCTCCTGTACTCGAAACCTCTCGTTACGAAGGCTGGCATACCATTTATCTTTGTTACTATCTGTTGTACCTGTATGCTTACCTTCAGTGACTGGTGTACGAGGACACCCAGGTCTCGTTGCACATTCCCCTCTCCTAATTTATGGCCATTCAGATAATAGTCTGCCTTCTTGTTTTTGCTACCAAAGTGGATAACCTCGCATTTATCCAAATCACACTGTATCTGTCATTCATTTGCCCACTCACTCAGCCTATCCAAATCACACTGAAGGATCTCTTCATCCTCCTCACAGCTCCCCCTCCCACCCAACTTGGTGTCATCTGCAAATTTGGAGATATTACATTTTGTTCCCTCATCCAAATCATTAATATATATTGTGCATAGCTGGGGACCTGGCACTCATCCCACACTAGTCACTGCCTGTCAATTTGGAAAACAACCGTTAATTTTTACTTTTTGTTTCCTGTCAACCAACCAGTTTTCTATCCATCTCCATATCCTACCTCTAATCCCATGCACGTTAATTTTACACTGTAATCTCTTAAACAGGACTTTGTGGAAAGCCCTCTGAAAGTCAAATATACCACACCCACTGGCTCCTACACGTCAACCAGTTATATCCTCAAAGAATTCCAGTAATTTTGTCAAGCATTGTTTCTCTTCGTATATCCATGCTGACTCCCGATCCTGCCACTATTTTCAAAGTACTCTGCTCTAAAATCTTTGATGTGGAGATGCCGGCGTTGGACTGGGGTGAGCACAGTAAGAAGCCTTACAACACCAGGTTAAAGTCCAACAGGTTTGTTTCAAACACGAGCTTTCGGAGCGCAGCTCCTTCCTCAGGTGACTGGAGAGGTATGATCCAGAAACATTTATATAGACAAAGTCAGCGATGCTGGACAATGCTTGGAATGCGAGAATTTGCAGGTAATCAAATCATTACAGATCCGGGGAGAGGGATAATCACAGGTTAAAGAGGTGTGAATTGTCTCAAGCCAGAACAGTTGGTGGAATTTTCCAAATCCAGGCCTGATGGTGGGGGGGTGGATGTAATGCGACATGAATCCAAGATCCCTGTTGAGGCCGCACTCATGCGTGCGGAACTTAGCTATAAATTTTGCTCGGCAATTCTGCGTTGTCGCGTGTCCTGAAGGCTGCCTTGGAGAACGCTTACCCGGAGATCAGAGGCTGAATGCCCTTGACTGCTGAAGTGTTCCCCGGCTGGAAGGGAACATTCCTGCTGGTGATTGTCGCACGATGCCCGTTTATTCGTTGTCGCAGCGTCTGCATGGTCTCGCCAATGTACCACGCTTCGGGGCATCCTTTCCTGCAGCGTGACAATGTTGCGGTTGGTCTTGAGCACGTGGATGGCGTTGTGTTGTGGTTGGGTGACGTTCGGGGCTGCCCTGTGAATGCGACTGATGAATCTGGCATTGACACGACTCCTGATGGCTTGAGCATACATGTCGAGTCTAGGGCAGTGGCCTTCCGGAGGGGTCCAATTCAACACTTTCCTTTTCGTTTGCTGCACCGCAGATCTCGCGGTCTGCTGTTCCGGTTCATTGGTCGTCTCCTTGGGTTCGCTGTCGGCCTCTTGGGGTCTGTGGAAAAATTCCCGGAGCCTCATTCGCCTGATGAATTCCTCTGTGTCTGCCGTGAGACTGATGGGGTCCATTTTGGTGGTGGTGCAGAAATTGAGCCTTCTGCTGAGGATTTCGATTTCATCTGGTTGAAGGGTGTAATCTGACAAGTTGACAATAGATTTCCCTGTATTGTTTTCGACTGTGGTACCGGGGAAAGCTTGGTTGCTGCTGGTGGTGATGCCGAGTTTCTCAAGCTTCCTGTTCTTGGTGTGCATATAGGTGGCGTAGTATCGTCGCCTCATCTGTTTGGCGGTGTTACGCAGCTGGTCTGCTGTGTCCTGAGCACAATTTGAGAATATGGCCTCTATCTTGGTTTCCAGGTTGCGTCGACTGCTGTAGAGCTGGTGTACGAGGTGTTTGAGGAGTGTGACAGAGGTGCGGCGGCAGAGTCTCTCAGCGTAGTCTGTGTTGTAGGTCGACTTGAGTGGGTTTGTGATCTGTAGCCCTTTCGGGATCTTGTCTGCTTTTCTGCATCTTTGTAGAAACTTAATGTCAGTGTCTATATGCGCGATCTTCCAGGAGATCCTCTCCACTTTGAGCTAAAATCTTTGATAATGGATTCTAGATTTTGCCCCACTACCAACGTCAGGCTGACTGATCGATTATTCCTGTTTTCTCTCTACCTCCCTTTTAAATAGCAGAGTTACATTAGCTACCCTCCCATCTGCAGGAACTGTTCCAGAGTCTATGGAATCCTGGAAGATGACCACCAATGCATCCACTATTCCTAGAGCCACCTCCTTAAGTACTCTGAAATGGCGAATATCAGGCTCTGGGGATTTGTCAGTCTTCAATCCCATCAATTTCCCCAACACAATTTTTCTGCCAATAGTGATCTCCTTCAGTTCCTCCCGCTCACTAAACCCTGCGTCCCCCACCATATCTCATTTGTGTTCTCATTTGTGAAGACAGAATCAAAGTAAGTATTTAGTTGCTCAGCCATTTCTTTGTCCCCGATTATACATTCAAGTTTCTGACTGTAAGGGACCTACATTTGTCTTCATCAATCTTTTTCTCTTCATGTACCTATAGAAACTTTTACAGTCAGTTTTTATGTTCCCTGCAAACTTACTCACGTAATATATTTTCCTCTGCTTTTCTTTTTAAAATATTTTTATTCTCCTTTTTCACAATTTTTCTCCCGAATTTACATCCAACGACAATCAATAACCAACAACAAATATCTCAAACCCCATAACAGTAAGAACGATCCCATCCTCCCACCAACCCCCAGACATCAGCCCCGCATGTTAACACAAACAAATGACAAAGAAAAAAAAAGGAATCAGGGATTACCCATAGCCATCTTCAACATACACAGCCCCCCTCCCCCCACACCCCACCCACCCTTCCCCCCCCAACTAATGTTCGATGCTATCCAGTTCTTGAAAGTGCATAATAAATAGTGCCCATGACTTGTAGAACCTCTCCGATCTTCCCTTCAGTTCGAACTTAACCTTCTCAAGGGTCAAGTATTCCAACAGGTCCCCTCGCCACGCCAGGGCACAGGGTGGAGAGGCCGCTCTCCATCCCAGCAGGATCCGCCTTCGGGCGATCAACGAGGCGAAGGCTATGATATCTGCCTCCGCACCCGTTTCCAACCCTGGCTAGTCCGACACCCCGAATATGGCCTCCCGGGGGCCCGGGTCCAGCTTCACATGCACCACCTCGGAAATTACCCTAAACATCTCCTTCCAGTACTCCCTAAGCTTTGGACAGGACCAAAACATATGAACGTGATTAGTGCCCCCCCCCCCCCCCGCCACGTTCACACATATCTTCTACCCCTTCAAAGAATCAGCTCATCCTCGCCCACGTGAGCTGTGCTCTGTACACCACCTTCAGCTGTATCAGCCCCAACCTCGCACACGAGGTGGAGGCATTCACTCTCCGGTGCATCACACACCAGACCCCCTCCTCTATAACCTCTCCCAACTCTTCTTCCCACTTTGCTTCCACCACTTTCCAGTGGTGCCTTATCCTTTTCCAACATAGCTCCGTATACCGTTGACACCGTCCCCTTCTCCAGTCCACTTGCCGCCAGCACCTCCTCCAACAATGTGGAGGCCGGTTCCTCCGGGAAGCTCTGTATCTCCTTCCTGGCAAAGTCCCAAACCTGCATATATCTAAACACTTTGTGGCGCTAACAATTGCAAACAAAGACTCGAGACATGTACAATCGAGGCTTTATTGCTGTGTGATGCTATTCCTCCGGCTGCAACTGTAGACTAGGGTCTGAGTGACTCACACGCATATTTATACACAAGCTTTCTGTGGGCGGAGCTAGCCGTCAGGGGCTTACCAGAGGAACCTGTATTACAGGTACAGCCATACATCCCCCTACTGCAAGTACGCATATCTACAGTGGCTATATCACCACATTCACCCCCTGTAAAAAATGAGTCCGGCGGGGGTGACGTATAACTATAATACAAAGGATGATATATTTCCAAAAGGGTTCAAACAAAGAAAACCAAGAGTCCATCCAGTTAGCAGGTTGCAGGTTGAGCCAATTCAGCGGTCGAACGTTCCGCTGTGATCGGCGTAGCTGTGGTGGCGACATCGGCACAGGCGGTGATGGCAACGATGGTGCAGGTGCTGGCGGTGTTGGTGCTGGCTGCTGGCGGGATGACTTCGAGAGCGAGCCAAAATCTTCCGTGTCCTCCAGGGTGGGCAGGGGGACGAGGGATGGACCTGGTGGGGACGAATGCGGGGGCGCCGTGGAAAAGGAGTGTGGCGTGGGTGGGAAAAGGGGCGTGGGCATGGGATCGGCACCTGAGGGAGCCAGGTCCCGGAGCGAGACTGTGTCCTGGCGGCCGTCGTGGGAACTCCACGTAGGCATACTGAGGATTGGCGTGGAGAAGGCGTACTTTGTCCACCAGGGGTTCCGCCTTGTGGTGCCGGACATGCCTACGGAGAAGGACTGGCCCCGGAGTCGTGAGCCAAGTCGGGAGTGACACCCCGGATGTAGACTTCCTATGGAAGGCAAAAACACGTTCATGGGGTGTGCTGTTAGTTGCGGTGCACAGTAGCGACCGAATGGAATGGAGCGCGTCAGGGAGGACCTGCTGCCAGCGAGCGGCTGGGAGGTTCCTGGACCGTAGGGCCAGCTGGACGGCCCTCCATACCGTCCCGTTCTCCCTCTCTACCTGCCCGTTTCCCCGGGGGTTGTAGCTGGTCGTCCTGCTGGAGGCGATACCCCTGCTGAGCAGGAAATGACGCAGCTCATCACTCATGAACGAGGATCCCCTGTCACTGTGGATGTAGTCGGGGAAACCGAACAGGGCGAAAATGGAATCCAGGGCCTTGATGACGGTGGCAGACGTCATATCCGGGCATGAGATGGCGGAGCGGAACCTAGAAAATTCATCGACCACACTAAGGATGTAGGTGTTGCGGTCGGTGGAGGGGAGGGGCCCTTTGAAATCCACGCTGAGGCGTTCAAAGGGGCGGGACGCTTTCACCAGGCACGCGCGGTCTGGCCGGTAGAAGTGCGGTTTGCACTCCGCACAGACCTGGCAGTTTCTGGTGACTGTCCGTACTTCCTCAATGGAGTAGGGCAGATTGCGGGCTTTGATTAGATGGTACAAGCGAGTGACCACCGGATGGCAAAGGCTCTCGTGCAAGGCACGGAGCTGGTTCACTTGTGCGCTGGCACATGTACCTCGGGAGAGGGCGTCTGGGGGCTCGTTGAGCTTGCCGGGGCGATACAAGATCTTATAGTTAAAGGTGGAGAGCTCGATTCTCCACGATTGCCTGGGCCTCCTTTTCGACAGAGGAATGTCGAATTTCGGAGGCGTGGAGGGTGCGTGAAAAGAATGCCACGGGTCTGCCTGCCTGATTCAGCGTGGCGGCAAGGGCGACATCTGAAGAGTCGCTCTCTACTTGAAAAGGCAGTGTCTCATCTACTGCGTGCATCCCGGCCTTGGCTATGTCAGATCGAATGCGGGTGAAGGCCTGTTGTGCCTCGGCCGTGAGGGGAAAATGTGTGGACTGGGTAAGTGGGCGGGCCTTGTCCGCGTATTGTGGGACCCACTGGGCGTAATAAGAAAAGAACCCCAGGCAGCGTTTGAGGGCCTTGGGGCAGTGGGGGAGTGGAAGCTCCATGAGGGGGCTCATGCGGTCGGGGTCGGGCCCCAGTAGTCCGTTTTGGACTACGTAGCCGAGGGTGGCTAAGCGGTCTGTGCGGAACACGCACTTCTCCTTGTTGTACGTGAGATTAAGGAGAGATGCGGTGTGGAGGAATTTAGAAAGGTTGGCATCATGGTCCTGCTGGTCATGGCCGCAGATGGTGACATTGTCGAGGTACGGGAAGGTGGCTTGCAGTCCGTACCGGTCAACCATTCGGTCCATTTCTCGTTGAAATACCAAGACTCCATTCGTGACGCCGAAGGGAACCCTAAGAAATTGGTGCAGACGACCGTCTGCCTCAAAGGCAGTATAGGGACGGTCTGGTTTACGGATGGGGAGCTGGTGGTAGGCGGATTTCAGGTCCATAGTAGAGAAGACCCGGTACTGTGCAATCTGATTGACCATATCAGAAATGCGGGGGAGGGGGTACGCGTCGAGCTGCGTGTACCGGTTGATGGTCTGGCTGTAGTCCACGACCATCCTGTGCTTCTCCCCGGTCTTAACCACTACCACCTGGGCTCTCCAGGGGCTGTTGCTGGCCTCGATGATACCCTCCCGAAGCAGCCGCTGGACTTCGGACCTGATGAAGGCCTTGTCCTGGGTGCTGTACCATCTGCTCCTGGTGGCGACGGGCTTGCAATCTGCGGTCAGATTGGCAAAGAGGAAGGGAGGCTCGACCTTGAGGGTCGCGAGGCCGCAAACGGTGAGGGGAGGTAGGGGTCCGCCGAGTTTGAGGGTGAGACTCTGGAGATTGCACTGGAAATCCAGGCCTAGTAAGAGTGACGCGCAGAGGTTGGGGAGAATGTACAGATGGAAACGGTCGAATTCCACGCCCTGTACAGTAAGTTTAACCAGGCAGAAACCCCGGATCGGGACAGAGTGGGAACCGAAGGCGAGAGAGATCTGCCGGTTGGCGGGATGGACCGCAAGGGAATAGCGCCTTACCGTGTCCGGGTGGACGAAGCTTTCGGTGCTCCCGGAGTCGATGAGGCAGGAGGTCACGTGGCCGTTGACCAACACCGATGTGGAAGAGGGTGCCAGGTTGCGAGGACGCGATTGGTCGAGCGTAACGGAGGGGAGTAGCGCGTGATCGGCAGTCGAGTCAGATGAGTCCGACGAGGAGCGGTAGTGACCCGTGTCCCGTGGCCCCGTCCCGGGGAGGACAAAATGGCGGCGTCTGGAGTACCTGTGTGGGAGAAGATGGCGGCGGACAAGATGGCGGCGGCCATGGAGCACACGTGGCGGGGGTGGCGAAAGATGGCAGCGCCCACTGATCGCACGTGGGGTCGGGGAAAGCGGACGGCGGGGCCCATTGAGGGAGCGGCTGAGGCGTGGGGACCAGCGGCGCGATAGCGGCGACCGTCCGGGACTGACACACCGCTGCAAAGTGGCCTTTCTTGCCACAAGCTTTGCAGGTCGCGGTGCGGGCCGGGCAGCGTTGGCGGGGGGTGCTTCTGCTGACCGCAGAAGTTACAGCGGGGACCCCCAGGGGGTGCGGTGCGGCGAGCAGCGCAGGCGGCTGCTGGGGGGCCAGTTGCGGGGTCCACGAGTGGTTAGACGCGTGGGCCTAGTGGCTAGCGGAGTAAGATCGCGCACTACGGGAGGCGGCCGTCATGGAAAGCGCCAGAGTCTTTGTGGCCGCGAGGTCGGGGGCGGCCCCTTCCAGCAGTCGTTGCCGGATGGGGTCCGATGCAATACCTGTAACAAAGGTATCGCGCATGAGTAAGTCAGAGTGTTCTGTGGCTGTGAGGGCCCGGCAGTCGCAGTCTCGTACCAGAGGTATAAGGGCCCTCCAGAAGTCCTCAATCGACTCACCCGGCTGCTGGACGCGAGTAGAGAGTAGATGTCTCGCAAACAGGGTGTTCGTCGACTGTGCATAGTTCTCCTTGAGCAGTTCCATAGCTCTGGTGTAGTCAGTCACATCTCGAATTAGCAGAAAGACACTGGAGCTAAGTCTTGAGTACAGGAGTTGTTTTTTTTGAGCCTCCGTCGGGGGAGGGTCGGCTGAAGAGATGTAGGCCTTGAAAACTGCAAGCCAGTGAACAAAGTCTTTCCTAGCGTGAGGCGACTGCGGATCCAGTTGCAGACGGTCAGGCTTGATTCTAATGTCCATGGCGTACGGAAAATCACACAGCAATAAATTGTGGCGCTAACAATTGCACACAAAAACTCGAGACATGTACAATCGAGGCTTTATTGCTGTGTGACGCTATTCCTCTGGCGGCTGCTGTAGAATAGGATCTCAGTGACTCACACGCATATTTATACACAAGCTCCCTGTGGGCGGAGCTAGCCGGCAGGGGCTTACCGGAGGAACCTGTATTACAGGTACAGCCATACTTCCCCCTACTGCAAGTATGCATATCTACAGTGGTTATATCACCACACACTTCTCCCTGCTCCAGCCCATACTTCGCTTCCAGCTGCCTCAATCCTGCAAATCGACCCCGAGGAAACAAATATTTTAGAGTCTTAATCCCCTTCTCTTCCCATTTCCGAAAGCTCCCATCCCACTTCCCTGGCTCAAATCTGTGGTTCCCCGAATCGGCATTTCCCTTGACCCTGCCCCCAACCCGAAGTGTTGGCGAAACTGCCTCCAGATATTTAATGAAGCTATTATTACCGGACCCGCTGAGTATTTCCCCGGGGCTATCGGGAGCGGCGCTGTTGCTAGTGCTTTCAGCCCCGACCCCCTGCACAAACTCTCCTCCATTCTGACCCACTGGGAATCAACCCCTTGGACCCAGCTCCGCACCTTCTCCACGTTCGCCGCCCAGTAATAATACATCAGGTTCGGGAGACCCAAACCCCCTGCCTGCCTTCCCCTCTGTAGCAGCACCTTCCTCACTCTGGCCACCTTCCCTCCCCATATGAACGAGGTAATCCTTCCCTCAATCTCCCTGAAAAAAGCCTTTGGCAGGAAAATCGGTAGGCATTGAAAAATAAACAGAAATCGCGGCAACACATTAATTTTAACCACCTGTACCCGACCCGCCAGTGACAGAGGGAGACCATCCCACCTCGCCAGGTCAGCTTTCCCTCTCCCCACCAAACTAGTGATGTTGTATCTGCGAAGCCTTCCCCACTCCCGGGCAACCTGCACCCCCAAATACCTAAAGTGGGTCCCTGCCCTACGGAATGGCAGCCCCCCTACCCCCGCCCCTACCCCTGGTTGAGACACCACAAAATACTCACTCTTGTCCAGGTTCAGCTTGTACCCAGAGAAAGACCCAAATACCTGCAGCAATTCCAAAATTCCTCCTATTGACGCACTCGGCTCCGACACATACAGCAGCAAGTCGTCGGCATACAAGGACACCCTATGCTCTATTCCCCCCCCACGCACTATTCCTTTCCATGCTCCCGAACTTCTTAATGCGATGGCCAACGGCTCAATCGCAAACGCAAACAGCAGGGGGGACATAGGACATCCCTGCCTCGTCCCACGGTGGAGAGTAAAGTATCTCGAGTTGATGTTGTTTGTGTGGACACTCGCCTTCGGCTCCTTATATAATAACTTTACCCAGTTCACAAATCTCGGTCCAATCCCAATCCGCTCCAGCACTGCCATCAGGTACCCCCATTCCACCCGATCAAACGCCTTCTCGGCGTCCAGTGCCACCACCACCTCTGTTTCCTTCCCTTCCGCCGGTGCCAGATGTTCAAAACCCTCCTAATATTCAAAAACAGCTGCCTCCCTTTCACGAACCCTGTCTGATCCTCAACTATCACCTTCGGGAGGCACTCCTCCAGCCTACCCGCCAGTACCTTCGCCAATACCTTTGCGTCCACAGTCAAAAATGATATGGGCCTATACGACCCACACTCCGTCGGATCCTTATCCTTTTTTAGCAACAGTGAAATCGATGCCTGCCCCCAGGTTTGCGGTAGCACTCCCTTCCCGATCGCCTCTTCAAACATCCCCACCATCAGGGGTGCCAACTTATCCTTAAATTTTTTTATAATATTCCACGGGAAACCCATCCGGCCCTGCCACCTTCCCCGACTGCATTCTCCCAATCGTGTCTTTTATCTCCTGCTCCAGTATTGCTCCTTCTAATGTAGCCCTGTCCCCCTCCCCTAGCCTCAGATACTCCAACCCATCTAGAAATTCCAGCATCTCACGGTCTCCCCTGGGTGGCTCTGACCTGTACAACCTCTCGTAGAATTCCTCAAAAACCTTGTTAATCAGCTCCGGAGCCACCACCAACTTCCCGGCCCTATCCCTTACCTGAAGAATTTCCCTTGCTGCTGCCTCCCTCCGGAGCTAACCTGCTAACATACTCCATGTCTCCATTCTCTCCTTGTCTCCATGCTCATAAACTGCACCCCTCGCTCGCCTCAGTTGGCGCACCGCCTTCCTGGTGGATAGTCGGTCGAAGCTCGCCTGTAGTTCCTTCCTCTTTCCCAGCATCGCTGGGTCCCCATCCTCCGCATAACTCCTATCTGCCTCCAACATCTCATCTATTAGCCTCTGCCGCTCCAACCTCTCCTCTTTACCCACTCTGGCCTTAAACAAAATTGCCTCACCCCTCACTACCGCCTTTGACACCTCACCCGTACAGGGATGGTTTAGCTCACTGGGCTAAATCGCTGGCTTTTAAAGCAGACCAAGCAGGCCAGCAGCACGGTTCGATTCCCGTACCAGCCTCCCCAGACAGGCGCCGGAATGTGGCGACTAGGGGCTTTTCACAGTAACTTCATTGAAGCCTACTCGTGACAATAAGCGGTTTTCATTTCATTTCAGTTGAATCTTACATATTCCTTAATTACATTTTCAATTTTTTCACAGAATACTTGGTTCCCCAAAAGCCCCACATCCAGTTTCCACCCCGGCCTCTGCACTACCCCCTTCTCCACCATATCCACCCAATGTGGCGCGTGATCTGACACAGCAATTGCAGAGTATTCCAACCCCTTGACTCCAGCCAGCAAAGCCTTTCCCACCACAAAAAAGTCAATCCGAGAGTATATCCTATGGACTGCTGAGAGAAACGAGTACTCCCGTTCCCCTGGGTACAGGAACCTCCAAGGGTCCACCCCTCCCATTTCCACCATTAGCCCAGCCAGCGCCTTCGCCCCCCCCCCCCCGATGGGAACAGCGAGCGCGGCCGTGATCTGTCCAACCTTGGCACCTGCACCAAGTTCCAGTCCCCCCCCCCACACACAATCAGCTCGTGTGTGTCCAAGTCAGGAATGGCTCCAAACACCTTCCTCGCAAATCCCGCATCGTCCCAGTTGGGACCGTATACACTTACCAGCGCCACTAATCTCCCCTCCAGCGCCCCGGCCACAATCACATATCTACCCCCCTGATCTGCCACCACCTTCTCCATCTGGAAGCGTACCCTTTTGCTGACCAACACTGCTACCCCTCGAGCCCTTCCATCAAATCCAGAGTGAAACACTTGGCTAACCCAACCCTTTTTAAGTCTCACCTGGCCCTCGAGTGAGTCTCCTGCCGCATTGCCACATCGGCGTTCAGACTTTTAAGATGCGCAAGCTCCCTTGACCTCTTGACGGGACCTCCTAGCCCTCTCATGTTCCACATAACTATCCTTACTGGGGGTCTCTCACCCCCACACATCTTTCTTATCCACCATCAACATACCACTGGGCCCTGCCCCATAAGCCTGACCCGCCCCTGTCCATTGTTAACATCAAACCCCTTCCCCCCCTCCCGAGAACCCCCCCTACATTTCCCCCAGATACAACATCCTCCAGCATCCAACCCTCCCCCCCACCCCCCCTCTCGCTCGCCTCATAGGCCCATTGACGCCTGCTATCCAGGCTCCAATGTCCGCAGCCCTCCTCTCCTCTCACCTCTGTTCACTAGCTGACTGACTTTAGCTAGCTAGTGCGGGTGGCTCCCCCCCCCGCCAAGCCATATCATCCCCTTCCACCCAATCCCAGAGAAAATAAATACCAAACCCAACAATCCAACCCCTACAATTCACTAACATAACATTTAACCATCGCAACACAGAACGCCCATTAACCCACTGTTAACGTAAACTCTATAACAATACAAAGAGAAGTCGATTACAATGCAAATCTGTAAAAAGAAAGTTATAACATTTATACATTTTCCGGCTGTTCAAACACAGTCCACAGTCTCTCTTCCAGCTTCGCTCTTCATGTCTGTCCCAAGCCTTCTGCCTTCACGAACGCCTCAGAAGCCTCCGCTGTCTCAAAATAAAAGTCTTTGCCGTTATACGTTACCCTCAACCTCGCTGGGTACACCATACCAAACCGTACCCCCTTGTACAACGTCGCCTTCACTCGCCCAAACGCCGCTCGCCTTTTTGCCAACTCCACCGTCAAGTCCTGGTAGATCCGGACTGCAGCACCATCCCACTGCACTTCACGCTTCGGCTTCGCCCAGTTTAACACCTTCTTCATGCAGAACTTATGGAAGCAGATAATTACTGGCCTTGGCGGCTCGTTCACTTTTGGCTTCGGCCTTAATGACCGATGGGCTCGGTCTAGCTCATACTGGGAGGGGCTCTCACCCTCCCCCATCAGCTCTGCCAACTTCTTAGCGAAGTATTGTGTTGGCCTTGGGCCCTCTGCCCCTTCGGGCAAGCCCACAATTGTCAAATTATGCCGCCTTGAGCGGTTCTCCAAGTCTTCCAGCTTTGCTCGGAGACCTCTATTAATCTGCACAGCCCTCCGCAACTCATCTCCCATCGAGGTGACCTGGTCGCTGTGTCGTGACACGGCCTCCTCCACTTCTTTCATCTTCTCGCCCTGCTCTTTCACCTCGGCCAATGCGTTTGCCACCGCCACCCTCACCGGGGCGATTGCCTCCTCCACCAGTAACTTCAATGCGGCCGCTGTCTCCTTTTTCCAGGCCTCCATGTGCCTCACAAACTGTTTATCCAGCTCCCCCGCCATCACCTCGGTCCCCTTCTCCACCGTAAATAGCACGGCCCTGCTTTGCAATTCGGCTTCCGACATCCTATCACCACTTTTATTCGTCTTCTCCTTCAGCGGCGACCCCGCGTTTCCTCCTTTCTTCGACGCTGCTTTTCGCATCCTTTAGCAGCTTATTGTTTTTCACTTTCTTTCTCTTCTCCTCTCTCTCCCTCCACCCTTCTGTCCTTCATCAATCTGAATTATTCTTTTTTTTCAAAGACAAAGGGGAGGAAAAAAAACTTCACCAAACTTCTTTAAATTTCTTTAAATCTTCCAGCTGTCTTCCTTTCCCCTGTGTACTCATCCCGAACTCCCCTGGGACCAGGTTCCAGCCTTCTTTCCTCCTCCTAGGTGGGAGCCATCCGTTGTGGGACACCGCTCTTGCATGGTGCCCTGGACTCGGGCCTGCCTCCTCGGCCTCCTCGTAGCTCCGCCCCCACTGCTTCTTCCTTGTATCGAATGCTATCTCTAATTTCCTTTGTAACCCATGGATTGTTCACCTTTCCCATTTTACTTTACTAAATAAACAATTGTTGCAGTTCCCCCGTGCACTCCTTGAATGTTTGCCATTGCCTATCCACTGTCATCCCTTTTAAATAACATTTCCCAATCTATTATAGCCAACTCATGCCTCATATCATCGCAATTTCCTTTATTAAGATTCAGGACCCAAGTCTCAGAATCAACCATTTCATTCTAATAATAATAAACAGAATAAAAGTACGAGTCATGAACATTGACTAAATTGACGGTTTTGAGGTTATTTCTCCAAGTATAATAAAATAAAATGATCAATCCTGCAGATTATTGAATTAATTCTAGTGGCTTGAAGCAACTTGAAAGATTTCAGCTGACAATCAGAATCTGATAAAGGCATCAAGAGAGTGAAAGAAAGTAGAGCACAGAACAGATTGTGGTATTGTTTACAAGAAGTGTTGGTACAATTTGTGTGGGGTGCACTTACAAGAAAGTGATTCTATCATTTAAATTTTGACTGGTGTTACTTCATCCTATGTAGATAGCCAGAGTTGGAAAGGTCAATGCACTGCCAAGACATTAGACCAGAACCGAACCCATGTTACACCTGAGGTTGACCACAGCTACTCAGTGATTAAGTGCTTTCATCTGTTGCTGAGCAGCTTCAAGTTGGTGAAATGTCCGTAATGTTACGGGATGTGGTCTAACCACTTGAACACTCTAATTTTCTTAATGACATTAACAGAACCAAAGATGGAACTGGTTAAGTAGATGCTGCAAAATGCAATGAGGGTATTGAGAAATTTTAAGCATCATCACGGTTAAAGAGCAAACATATTTTGGGGCAAATTATTTCATCCTCTCTCAATAAATTCTGACAAAATAATTACAGGGAAAGTGTGCTTGAAGATCAATAATTTATTTTAATATCTATCTATATACATTATTGAAAGATGGATAGTAAAGTCACAGGAGTTTCTGGGTGGTCAAACCTTCTGACTTCTTTTTACATTTGACAACATTAGTTTGGCAACTCTCGTGGGTGAAGGGTGTCAGCTAAATGCAATCGGGGGCAGTACACATGAGTCTTCTAATGTCTCGCCCACTCTGCATCAGTTCGAGAGGGAAATTGGAGAGGGGGGAGAGAGGGGAAATGAACAGAAATTATACATATTATCCATTTTCATTATGAGACATTTTAGTAAAGCAAACTAATTTGCAGTCATCATGAGTGTTAAAATAAAAAAATAATTGTGGGGTTACCGCATAGTGCAATGATCGCCTGCCATTTTGAGGTCAATCACCGACAAAGCCCATGGGGGGGGGATTCACCGTTCCTCCCCCTCCCCTGCCGATTTTGGGAATCCCTTTTGGCTGTGAGATTGGGGGCGGCACCTGCTGTTTGAAGCAGGTTTTGTATTCACTGTGCCCTCTGAAATGGCGTCATCACGCCGTTGGCGGCACGCCGTTGGGACGTTGTTAGCACATCACCAGAAGGCCCTCCCCCAATGTTCCACCCCAATGGGTCGAGTTGCCGACTGCGCAGTCTCAGCGGTCAGGAACCCAGCGTGGCGGCTGTGAGCTGTGTCCAGCGCCGCCACAGTCAGACGGGAGCAGTGCCGCTGGCCGGGGCGGCTGGGGGGACTGATGGGGGGTGGCCAGGGGGGGCACTATCTGTCAAGTCGGGTCCGCGCACAGCCACGCCATGTTTTACGGCGCAACCTCTGCAGGATGTCACCGTGTGCATGCGCGGCCATGAACCCGGCCATTCTCCAGGCGTTTATATCGTGGAAGCCGGGAGTTTTACTTGGTGCAGCTGTTAGTCCCTCACTGGTCGCAGGATCTGTGAGGGGGCGCCGACAATTTCTTTTGTCGTAAACCGCCACAGTTCCTCCGCTGGTGGATGAATCCATCCCCACATATCTCATAGGTATCATTCTGTTTGTTTTGATAAGTTGTATATTGCATTGCAGGCAAAACACCCTCTTTATTAAATGGAAGTTTGGTCATGGTAGTGGGACAGGATAGAAGGCTGTGGATAAAAGCAAATTACTGCGGATGCTGGAATCTGAAACGAAAGGGAAAATGCTGGAAAATCTCAGCAGGTCTGGCAGCCTCTGTAGGGAGAGACTGTGACTCTCTTTGTCAAAGCTGTCGAAGGCTGTGGTCCTGAGATAGTTTGTTAGAACTGTTGACATCATCAACAAATCAGCACAAAGTTTCTCTGCCACCTTGCCGTCCACTCACACATTGCTAGCCTATCATGAACTGACTGTCATCCTAAATGGTCAGCTGAGTAAAGAGCAATGGTCAGCCTGTTTACTTGGGCCTCATCCGTGAACAGTCATGAACCAAGGTAAGCTGGCTTATCTGCTGGAAGCTGCTGAGAAAGTTTATATCTGCTAACGGCTGAATTGTCAAACTTCCTGGCTACTCTGTTCTGACAGGCTGCTGTTTAATTGTGATTTAATCCCCTTTCCTGCAATTACTGCAGATAAACTGTTGGCTAGTCAATAACTGCTTCAAATAACTGCTTCATATCCTGTGCCCTACCCCTCTTTACCTCTCCCCTGAACATAACTCTTTGTCATTTTGATACTGTAGCAAAATTAGTGATTAGCCACTGGGACGGGAGCATATTGGCAATTCAATCTGATTTCCTCCAAACACCAGGGGCAGGGATCCCTTTCAGGCATGGGCAGCCTCTCCTGACGCTTCCCACTTTTTCACACACAGTTGCCAGCTGAATCCGATAAATCTCCAAGTCGCCCCTGATCAGGTGGATAAAGACAAGTCCACAGCTAGACCAGTGAATGCTGGAGGCATTTGAATTCAGATGCTTTAAGAAGTATGCAGCAGGAAACTGTTGTGAAAGGAATATGTATGTGCTTCCCTTGAGCTTAGTTTTGAATTTAGCATTTGAATTTTGAGTCTTTTTTAACAAGTGTATCTTAAGAAGCTAATTGGATTGAAAATTCATCAAAATAGAGGCAAGTTGAAATGGGGAAATTTAAATTTTAAACAAAATTTATCTTTTAATATTTGAAAATAAATGAAATGAAATGAAAATCGCTTATTGTCACGAGTAGGCTTCAAATGAAGTTACTGTGAAAAGCCCCTAGTCGCCACATTCCGGCGCCTGTTCGGGGAGGCTGGTACGGGAATCGAACCGTGCTGTTGGCCCGCTTGGTCTGCTTTAAAAGCCAGCGATTTAGCCGAGTGAGCAAAACCAGCCCCAGCTAAACCTTATTCTCTGACCCCTTCGCTATCTGCAACTCCACCTATCTTAGTGCCATCTGCAAACTTGGCAATCAGACCATCTACATTTTCCCCCAGTTCATTTCATCTTCAAACAACAGTGGTCCCAGCACTGATCTCCTTCTGCACTGTGAATTCAATGATTCAATGGGCACAGATAATCCCCAAAAGAAGTACCTCCATTTTACCTCTAATGGGAAAAGTAATAGGCTGCCCACTTCCCTTCCACCTTCCCCCACCTGACATATTGTGGTGGTGGAGGTGAATATAGATCCTTAAGTGGCCTTTACTTGGCAATGTGATGTCACGTTAGCTTGGGGGGGGGGGGGGGGGCTATGGGAGGCTAGAAACCCGACCCCACAACCCCTCTTTTATGGGTGCTAACCCATTGCAATGGTCTCCAGATTTGTGGGCAGGGAGTACATGTTCACGATGAGCAGGAGCACGATTCTGCCATTCCATTTTAGTGACCTTCATTATGAAATTACCTTTCCTGTTTGGACATCTGTGTCCCCAATCACTCTAATACCACTTGTCCAGTCCTTTGTATCTGCTGCAAAGTTGATCAAAGTATTATTAAAACTTCTAGAATTTGTGTAAAGTTAGTGAATCATGCTTGTGATCTTGTCTTTTTTTAATCCTATTTATATTTAAATTTTAATGTTTACAATTTATTAATTTATCGTTTCTCCCAATTGAACATCTCCACATTTCTGTGTTTCCAGCTACTGTCTGACACCATTTTCTCCCAAAAGTTTTAATGGTACCTCATAGAATTCTCATAGAATTTACAGTGCAGAGGGAGGCCATTCGGCCCATCGAGTCTGCACCGGCTCTTGGAAAGAGCACCCTACCCAAGGTCAACACCTCCACCCTATCCCATAACCCAGCAACCCCACCCAACACTAAGGGCTATTTTGGACACTAAGGGCAATTTATCATGGCCAATCCACCTAATCTGCACATCTTTGGACTGTGGGAGGAAACCGGAGCACCCGGAGGAAACCCACGCACACACGGGGAGGATGTGCAGACTCCGCACAGACAGTGACCCAATCCGGAATCGAACCTGGGATCCTGGAGCTGTGAAGCAGTTGTGCTATCCACAATGCTACCGTGCTGCCCCAAGCATTTTTGTTTAGGATCCTCCTATTTTGCAGCAATAAGCTGCATCTTTGTGACATTGTCTGAATTACAATTCACATGTATACCACTACCTCCCCTCTAACTCTGATTTATAACACCCAGAATTGGATAAGCAGAAATTTCCTCCTCCCTGAATATTGGGAAGCACAAAGCTATTCCGAACTCCCACTATGAATGACATTCCCCAGCCACTGACTCCATCCCTCTCCTTGATCCTTATCTGAGGCTGAATGGGACTGCAGAGATTATTGACCTCCCTATTTGACCATTCGATCACCACAACCATCTACTTTCACCTGGATAATATTGGGCCTCAGCTCACTTTCTGCTGAAACCTTCATCCATGCCTTTGTTAACTTTAATGTGGAGATGCCGGCGTTGGACTGGGGTGAGCACAGTAAGAAGTCTTACAACACCAGGTTAAAGTCCAACAGGTTTGTTTCAAACACGAGCTTTCGGAGCACGGCTCCTTCTTCAGGTGAATGGAAAGGCTTGTTCCAGAAATGTTTATATAGACACAGTCAGAGATGCCCCGGAATGCGAGCACCTGCAGGCAATCAAATCATCAAAGATGCAGAGAGAGAGGTAACTCCAGGTTAAAGAGGTGTGAATTGTCCCAAGCCAGTTCAGTCGGTAGGCCTCTGCAAGTCCAGGCTTGTTGGTGGGGGCCGAATGTAATGCGACATGAATCCCAGATCCCGGTTGAGTCCGCATTCATGCGTGCGGAACTTAGCTATAAGTTTTTGCTCAGCAATTTTGCGTTGTCGCGTCTCCTGAAGGCCTCCTTGTAGAATGCTGACCCGGAGATCAGAGGCTGAATGTCCTTGACTGCTGAAGTGTTCCCCAACTGGAAGGGAACAGTCTTGCCTGTTGATAGTCGCACGATGCCCGTTTATTCGTTGTCGCAGTGTCTGCATGGTCTCGCCAATGTACCACGCTTCGGGACATCCTTTCCTGCAGCGTATGAGGTAGACTACATTGGTCGAGTCGCACGAGTATGCGCCGCGTACCTGGTGGGTGGTGTTTCCACGTGTAATGGTGGTGTCCATGTCGATGATCTGGCATGTCTTGCAGAGATTACCCTGGCAGGGTTTTGTGGTGTTGTGGTTGCTGTTCTGAAGGCTTCTGCTTCAGAACAGCAACCACAACACCACAAAACCCTGCCAGGGTAATCTCTGCAAGACATGCCAGATCATCGACATGGACACCACCATTACACGTGGAAACACCACCCACCAGGTACGCGGCGCATACTCGTGCGACTCGACCAATGTAGTCTACCTCATACGCTGCAGGAAAGGATGTCCCGAAGCGTGGTACATTGGCGAGACCATGCAGACACTGCGACAACGAATAAACGGGCATCGTGCGACTATCAACAGGCAGGACTGTTCCCTTCCAGTTGGGGAACACTTCAGCAGTCAAGGACGCGACAACGCAAAATTGCTGAGCAAAAACTTATAGCTAAGTTCCGCACGCATGAATGCGGACTCAACCGGGATCTGGGATTCATGTCGCATTACATTCGGCCCCCACCAACAAGCCTGGACTTGCAGAGGCCTACCGACTGAACTGGCTTGGGACAATTCACACCTCTTTAACCTGGAGTTACCTCTCTCTCTGCATCTTTGATGATTTGATTGCCTGCAGGTGCTCGCATTCCGGGGCATCTCTGACTGTGTCTATATAAACATTTCTGGAACAAGCCTTTCCATTCACCTGAAGAAGGAGCCGTGCTCCGAAAGCTCGTGTTTGAAACAAACCTGTTGGACTTTAACCTGGTGTTGTAAGACTTCTTACTTTGTTAACTTTAGGCATTTGAATACTCTTCTGGCGGTTTTCGTAACATTAGGCTCTTCAAATTTAAGCTTATCCAGAACTCAGCTGTCTGGATTCTGACTTTCACGAAGTTCAGTTCCCCATTTACCCCTGTGCATGCTGACCTATATTGGGTCCTGCTCCAAATGGGTTCAATTCTATAATTCTCACCCTTGTTTTCAAATCCCTCTATTGCTTCACCCATCCTGCCTTACAACCCTCTGTGCCCCATGTACTTCTCCAGTTCTGGTCTCTTCTGCCCCATGATCTTTTCAGCCATGCCTCCAGCTGCCTTAGTTTCCTTTGCAAGGTTCTAGCTCTTTGCACAGCACAATGAGCTTCTCCTACAAGGTTCTAGCTCTATGCACAGCACAATGAGCTTCTCCTGCAAGGTTCTAGCTCTTTGCACAGCACAATGAGCTTCTCCTACAAGGTTCTAGCTCTATGCACAGCACAGTGAGCTTCTCCTGCAAGGTTCTAGCTCTATGCACAGCACAATGAGCTTCTCCTGCAAGGTTCTAGCTCTTTGCACAGCACAATGAGCTTCTCCTGCAAGGTTCTAGCTCTTTGCACAGCACAATGAGCTTCTCCTGCAAGGTTCTAGCTCTATGCACAGCACAATAAGCTTCTCCTGCAAGGTTCTAGCTCTATGCACAGCACAATAAGCTTCTCCTGCAAGGTTCTAGCTGTACGTACTGGCAAGTGAGCTGCTTAAACATTATATCTGGCTGGAGTGGACAATTTTGTATAATTACTGATGGGTAAGACGTATGGATCAATTAAACCCACGCACCAATTTCTTGATAGGATGTTCTTGTTTGAGTTTTTTAAATGATGCTTTCAGCTTGATGGCCTGATGTGGTTCTGCAAACAAATCAGTTTCACAAAACTTCCAGCAAATGAAACCAATCTCTCTTTCCACTAGAACTAGCAATTTACAATCAAGATAATGAGCACATAGCAGTGACATTCTTCCAACTCTTAAAATGCTCAGCATTCAAATAATTTGAGAAATTATGTCCACTATTTGCTTGGAACGCAATTTCTACAAAAGCCTCAGATGAGGCATCGGAAAGCAGATGCTGCACCTTTTGACGAACGGTGTTCTCATATCAGCCATTCAAAGCGGTGTTAGCTGGCTCAGAAGAGCAGAGCCATGACATGAATACAGACACCACGTGTGGTTTCGTTTTGATTCATCGATGTCAAACCTGCATCTGGAAACAGTCTGTGCTGTCACGGAATTGCGTAATTCTGCCAGCAGCGGGTCTTATAGACGGATTCTGATGCAGTATGTGCCTTTTGCCTGAGCCACGAAATGGTACAGAAATGCCACAGATACACCATGTGTGCAGGGGAAACACAATTCTCGTCGTTTTTTTTGTGACCAGTCCGATTTATCATTTGTTTAAAAAAAAAGTAGTGAAGAATCGATTAACATTTCATCAGCTTCAAAATTTGGATTTTACTCCATCACAATCTACATAATTGTCATTGTTTCGGTTTTAATTTTGGTCATCGGACCACACAAAGAATGAACTTTTTTTTAGTAAACTGGATTTGATGTTGGAATGTCGAGGAAGATTTTCTTTTGGGCCATCAATTCCTGCCCTGTTGGAGAGATTAGTGTTCTGGGGGAAGCAGCAACGTAATGGTTATTACTAATCCTTCTTAATGTGTGAAATTTACAATTCTTATGTTGTTAAAAAGAAATGAGCAGCAAAGGTCACAGCTGAGAGGCTGTATTTTGGAGCAAACTTAGAGAGAAACCACATTCCTGTTGACAAACTTAGGAGTGTAGCTGGACTCTTACTGGACTGAGGTTTGCAGATGTGAACCCAGACGTTGGACTGAGCTGACAATGACCGTCTGCTGAGAGCTCTGGGGGACGATTGGACAAAGTGACTGGAATGAATGGACGTAAAAATACACTTGCGGGAAATTAGATTGTAGCTTCAATTCCGCTTTTCATTATTGTGGGACAAAATGGGCTGGATTCTCTGCCAGCGGGATTCTCCGTTTTGCCGGCAGCCTGAGGGTTTCCCAACAGCGCGGGGCTGTCCCACAATGCCCCATTGACCAGCCGGCGAAATGGAGCATCCCGCCGGCGGGTCGGGGCAGAAATGTGGCGTGGCGGGACGGAGAATCCAGCCCATTACAACAAAGTGAAGGCTCATCGCATCATCCCCGAATTTAACGCGACCAGTTTCTGGACCACAAGATTGTAGATCTCTTTACTTCCCTCAAGCTCTCGTCTTCATGTGGGACAAGCTCGCCATCTCTTATTCACTGATTTTTGACATGTCTCATTTTGTGTCATTCCCTTTTACAGAGAGTTTAGGAAAGAGGTGGAATAGGATGTGTAACTCCTTGAACTTGCTCCTCCTCTGCATAACATCGTGGTGGATCTATCTTGACTCCACTTTTCTTCTCCTATTCCCATATTCCTTGGTGCCCTTGGTGTCCTGAGATATATTAAGCTCAGCTTTGAATATAGTTGATGAAGGAACTTCCACAGGCCTCCTGGATAGAGAATTCCAAAAATTCATTACATTGAGCAAAGACATTTCTCCTCATCTCAGTTGTAATTGGCTGATCCCTATTCCTGTTCACATCCTTCCTATAGTGTGGCCCCAGAACTGTACACAATATTCCAGCTGAGATCTAACTGATGTCCGATACATGATTAGCATAACCTCCTTGCTCTTTGTAATCTATGCCCCTATTAATAAAGTCCACGGTGGAGGGGTCTTACTACTCGCCTGTAGTGTTTATTGGAAGTATTTGTTGATAATCAGCCTGTTTGTTTGCTTTAGGAATGTGTCTTCCTTGGATTTGAAGTCCTGTCCTGTGTAAGACCCTCCCTGTTTGTTCTTTTTTACACCCTGTTTATTCTCTTATTTTCCCCTTTTATATTTGGAGTTACAATATTGATCCATGGGGATTTAATGGACCTGTGCCTTTAAGGCAAAGAGGTCTGTGCTTTTAATTCAAAGTAGCAGATTCCAGAAGGCTGTGCTGTTTCAGACTGGTGATTGCTGATTGGCCAGTGCCAGTGATGACTCGGTTTTATGGATTTGGCAAGTGACCAATAAATGGGCCCAAAAGACTGTGCCCAGTTCGGGAACAGGCGGCGACTGGATGTGCTACCCACCGGAATGTTCTCTGAGTCAAGAGGTTACAATCTGGCTTCACGTTGGATTCAGCAGCTGAGACTGAAAGCTCTGATTATTTCTCTCCCAAAGGAGCCAGCTAAACTCTCCACACTGCAAGGATGCATCCTGTCTATCTCTGTATTTAGCCTTTCTTTTATTTTTGCTATTACGTTTTTGATCCAATGATGTTTAATGGATGTGTGTCACTCTGAGGCAAAGCAGTCCTTAAGTAGCCTTTCATTCAAACTAGCAGATTCCACAAGGCATTGCTCTTTTAAACTGGAGAATGGCAGCCCCCCCCCCCCCGATGACTCGGTCTGATTGATGTGGCTGGTGTCCAGTGAATTGGCCCAAAAGGCCGGGATCTGTTGGGTAACAGGTGGCGATTGGATATTATCCTTCTTGAAAGTTTCTCAGAACCATGAGATTCCATTTTAGTTTCACTTTTGGTTCTGTAGTCTGGGTGGAGGATTTCAACTAATTCTCTCCCAAAAGATTCAACTAAATTCTCTCCCTATGGCCATTGTGAGGGCTGATTCTCTCGGCAGCAAGACTGGGTATCATTCTCTCGAGATTGGCTGAAGCAGGGATTGATGCAAGATAGAGTTTCTCAGGAAAGAAATAGGCCTGAAGGTGAACCTTGGAGTTGAAGGCCCAGTTTAATGAAAACTAAGGCGAGTCTCCAGAAGAAAGCCTGCTGCCTGTGAGTGCTGAATGAATGACTCAGTGATGGCAACCATTATCAGCTGTAAACCAAAGGCTTTGATCAAACCACGCGCTTGAGGAAAGCGTGCTTCAAACCACAACTTGGAGCAAGGACTCCTTTGACCTTCATCCTCATTATTTTTGGGATTCTGGGAATTTTTATAAGAATTATTGGTTAGTTCACTGTGTGACTCTGGGCTGAAATTGACCATGTGGAGTGGGACCTGGAACCCAGATCGTCTAGTTCCAAGGTGGAGACATCACTCTTTGTACCACAAGACCTCCAAGTAAGACTTGCATTTATAGAGCTGATATACTGCTGTTTGTGGGGCGCTTGCTGTACGCTAATTGACTTCAACGTTTCCTACATTATAAGAGTAACTATACTTCAGAAGTGCTTAATTGGCTGTAAAGTGACTTGGGATAATCTAAGATTATGAATGGTGTGACATAGATGCAAAGCTTTCTTTTCCTTTCTGCTCAATCTCTCTTTTTGGACAACTGTCCATCCCAGGAATTTTGGGCCCTCCCTGTGCTTTGACCCTTGGCCCACTCGACTTCTCAAACCAAACAGTACACGTGGTTGATTTAAAGTTGGATGAAGTGCCTAGATTCAGTCTCTCCTCAATCGGGAAGATGGCAAAGGATTGGATGTTTGGGAGCATTTTAACCATATTTTAAAATCTGTTTCTCTCCAAAATCCTGCTTGCTCAGTTATTGGACCTGGGCCTTCACAGATTGGCCTGGAATTGTCCAATTTCACTGGGTTGTGTCACCTCCCATGATGGTCGCCTCATTTTGGCCGTTCTCTGTAGCCTCTGAATCGCAAGCTTCCAAATTAAACTTCAATTGCAGGGCCTCAACCCAAATTTCGAGGCTGACACTCCAGTGTGTTACTGAGGGAGAAGTGCACTGTTGGAGATGACACCTTTGGAAAGAGACGTTGAAACATGGGTCCCATCTACCTGCTTGGGTGGGTGTACAAAGATCCCACGGCACTGTTTTGAAGGAGAACAAGTGAGTTATTGCCAGTGTCCAATTTAACCCTCAATCAACATGAGAAACAGATTATCTGGCTGTTATCTCTGCTATCTGTAGGAGTTTGTTGGCTGCAGTGTAGTTGCTACGATTCCACCATTACAGCAGTAACTCCACTTCAAGAAGTACTTCAGTTGCTGTAAGGTGCTTCGAGACATCTGGTGATTGTGAAAAGTGCTGTAGAAATATAGATTTCTTTGGTTATGTGGGGTATTTTCAACAGCAATGACAACCATAGCAATTTGGCATTTATTATAAATTAAATGGACATTTAATGTGTGATGTTCAAAAACTGCAAGAACAGCTTGAATTGCTGGAAAGATGCAACATCAACACAGTCCTGAAGACACAATTAACGCTGCTGTCTTGCATGTGCTTTCATTTATTATTGGGGTGACTGCATCAGTAGTTTGAAATAGTTTCTTCCAATCATAATACTTGTCATTGTTTAACCTGCATTCCATGAAGATATTCGAACTGCCTGTGAAACAGAAATAGTTTCTAAGGTGAGCTAATTTTGTTACAGGAACCAAAGGGTTATTAAAACACGTGTAGGTTTGCAACTTCTGCATTTTGGATGGGGAGGGAATAAAGTTTCTTTCCGGTATTTCAGCGGAGAATAAAAGAAGTGTGTCACACTGCGTCATCGGCACCACTTACTCCTCCATGACAGAAGAACAATATTGCCCAATGTTTTGATTTCATTGTCAGGGTTTATAGTATCCCACTGTTTGTCAATAAACATGACTCTTACTTGGCCGAGCAGAGGCACGTGCGAATGAGTGGAGGTAGGAAAAATAAAACTGCCAATCAGGTTCTGAATGACACGTGAGGAAAACCACATCGCCCACACACTCACTGCAAAGCAGAAGGTGTGAGAGCAGATGTATGAAAGGAAATCCAGTAACTGCACCCGCTTCTGTCTATTTAATCATTTGGATTGGTGTCCAATTAGACATCGTAATCAGAATTTAACCCTTTGAGTCCTGCACAGTTCCAAAAGTGCACCGTTTGCACCCAATATGAATTTAGCTGATTTTGGATTGTTTGGTGTCCGTTTTCTGCCACACGTTTTGTTATTCATTGCTCTGGCGTTGGTGTGGTTTTCTGTTGACATACTGCCGGTGGTAGATCTCAGCCTGTGACAGTGATGGTTCCAGCTGTAATCTCTATCATCTTTCCTGGTGTTAACTAACAGAGCAGTATGCAGCAGCTGGGAGATTGAAATTTAATTGAATGATTTTTAAATTTCAGTACTAGATTTCAAATGCTTGCGTATATTGCATCGACCTGTTGTGAAGCCCCAGAATCCTGGAGGTGCCGTCTCCCACACTGCCAGGGGAAAATAGGGATCCAAGTTTGAGTCCATGAGCTTCCAAAAGAGTTTTCCAGATCTGAGGATGTTTGACAGATATGCAGTGGGCATGGTGATGTCCACTTGCTATCTTTAGCATCTTGGTCTTGAATGCATTAAGATGTCTTGAGTTGCTTCACAGGAAAGTTCTAAAGCAAGATTTGACACCAAACCACCCGAGGCAACATTAGGACAGTTGGCCAAAAGCTCGGCCAAAAGAGGTAGGTTTTGAAGAGTGTCTTAAAGGAGGAGGGAGAGGTTTAGGGAGGATTCCCTGAATTTCATTGCCGAGGCAGCTGAAGAAACAGTCACCAGTGATGGAGCAATTAAAATCAGGGTTCCTAAAGAGGTCAGAATTGGAGAAGAGCATAGCTCCCAGCACTGGAGGAGAAGGAGGAGATAGGGAGGGGGTGAGGTGATGGAGGGAGGGATTTTCAAAGGAAAAACTGAACATTTTAAAAGGAAGTAAAGAATTAGAAGGGTGTAGATGATCACATTGTCACATGGTCACCTGGAGATCAATGTTCGCTGTGTGATGGAAAATAGCACAGGGTAATCTTCTGTCTTGGTGCTCGAGTTAGAAAGAATTTTAAAATAAGAACAAAATGAGTCTGAACTTTATCAGGAGCCAAAATGGTTTCAGTATTTGTCATGCTTCAGGTTCTTTTAAATGATGTATTTTACTGAGAAAATGTGCTGTGAGTGAAGCCCTTCTGAAGGGAAACTTGGGATGGGCAGTAAGTTCTGGCCTAACCAGTAAGGCCCATATCCCAGAAATGAATAAACCAAGAAAATTAAACTTAAACTATGCTATATTCTGGTATAACATATAGAAAGGTTAATGCAGTTACAAGAATGGACTCTTATCCTATCCCACATTTGGAGGATTGCATTGAGAAAGTGGGACAATCAGCTTTTATTTCCAAACTGGATTTACTTAAAGGTTACTGGTAGGTACCTTTATCCGAAAGGGCGAAGGAGATTTCAGCCTTTGTGACTCCAGATGGTATATACCAATTCAAAGTTATGCCGTTTGGCATGAAAAACGCACCAGCCACATTTCAACGGTTAACGAACAAAGTTGTTTTAGGATTACCCAATTGTGTGATATACATCGACGATCTGGTAATTTTCAGCCAGACATTGGGCAGCAGGGTAGCATGGTGGTTAGCATAAATGCTTCACAGCTCCAGGGTCGCAGGTTCGATTCCCGGCTGGGTCACTGTCTGTGCGGAGTCTGCACGTCCTCCCCGTGTGTGCGTGGGTTTCCTCCGGGTGCTCCGGTTTCCTCCCACAGTCCAAAGATGTGTGGGTTAGGTGGATTGGCCATGCTAAATTGCCCGTAGTGTCCTAATAGTAAGGTTAAGGGGGGGAGTTGTTGGGTGACGGGTATGGGGTGGATACTTGGGTTTGAGTGGGGTGATCATTGCTCGGCACAACATCGAGGGCCGAAGGGCCTGTTCTGTGCTGTACTGTTCTATGTTCTATGACATTTAAAACATCTGATAGAGTTATTCGATCGACTTCAGGAGGCGGGTTTGGTGATAAACCTAGCCAAAAGTGAATTTGGAAAAGCCCAAGTCACTTTCCTTGGCCATACAATCGGACAGGGTCGAATGGTCACACGGGATGTGAAACCAACAGTTATTGAGGAGTTTTCAATACCCTCAAGACAAAGGGAAATAATGTGATTTCTTGGCATGAGTGGATTTGATCGAACATTTGTGCAAATGTTTTGTAGCGTGGTTGCTCCACTGATGGACTTGCTGAAGAAATGTCAAAAATGTCAGTGGACAGCGGACTTTCAACAGGCGTTTGACTGCCTGAAAACTGTGATAACCAATGCTCCTGTGTTGGAGAATTACAAAGGGCTCTGTGATCAGATTGAACTAAAGTATCTGACTTTAAAGAGAAATGCCGAGGCGTAGGGAAATGGACGAATTGTGCAGAGACCTTCTTGTTCAAAGAGACTGTCAATCAGGAAGGATTTCAGTTGGAGGAATGGACTACATTATTGTACCTGTTTGCATGTTGTTTTTTTTGAAACAAAAAAGTATATTTACTGTGTGCATTTCTTAAAGGATAGTGAAAAGATGAAAAATGAAACCATCTTGAAGTTGATGACTTATTTTTTTCTTGGGGGGTGGTGTCATGTGAGAGTACCTTTCAGAAATGGGTGTTTATAAATGGGTGTGTATATAAGTATCTGTCATGAGAGTACCTTTAAGAAATGGGTGTTTACTACTGCAGTGATGTCAGAGTGGGTGGAGCTGGGCTGTCTGTCAGCTTTTTACTTTGGTTTTAGGCTGTTTGCTGCAGGGTGTGTTTTAGTTTCGTTCCCGTTTTGGAGCTGAAGCCGGACAGAGCAGGTGTACTGTTGATCTCCCTGCCTTGAAAAGACTATCTCTTGATCATTTGGTGAATTCGGAATTATAAATGTGTTCAGTGACTTTAACCTGATGTGCTTCTGTTGAAAGGTGTTTCTTTTGTAAGTCTTCTGGATGTTACAAGGACAGCGTAAGCATTACTTAGTGTTGTAGTCTTTGGGGGTTACATTTGAATTGATGGTTGCTAAGATGTTCACTATGTTTCAAAAAGGTTAACTTGAGTTCATAGAATAAACATTGTTTTGCTTTAAAAATTACTTTTCCATTTCTGCTGTACCACACCTGTAGAGTGGGCCGTGTGCTCCCCATACCACAATCTAGTAAAAGTTGTGGGTCAGGGGAACTTCATGATACACTTTGGGGTTCTCTAAACCCTGGCCCATAACATGCACCAATTGTCACCCACATGAATCCTGCCCAGAGGATTTACCCAGGATTGGCGAATCAGGCGCTCACTCCATTAATAGGATGCAAATGGGTCAACTGTATGTGAATGATTTGTTGTGTGATGGGCCCTCTCGTCAGTGCAGAGGAGATACTGAAGCTGTTCGCGAGGTTTAGCTCCTTCTTGGGGAATAAATTGAACTTGGGCAAAAGTGAATGACTTCCAGAGAGAGGAGCTGATCTGGGGAGGTTGCCCTTTCGCCTGGTCAGGTCCATCTTCTGTTATCTGGGAGTCTGGGTGGCCCACGATTGGGCCTTGCTTCAGAAACTGAATTTTGGGGATCTGGTGAACATAGAAAAACACAGCACAGAACAGGCCCTTCGGCCCACGATGTTGTGCCGAACTTTTGCCCTCGATTAAGAAGAAATTAATCTACACCCCATCATTCTACCGTAATCCATGTACCTATCCAATAGCCGCTTGAAGGTCCCTAACGTTTCCGACTCAACTACTTCCACAGGCAGTGCATTCCATGCCCCCACTACTCTCTGGGTAAAGAACCTACTTCTGACATCCCCTCTATATCTTCCACCATTCACCTTAAATTTATGTCCCCTTGTAATGGTTTGTTCCACCCGAGGAAAAAGTGAAGCCTGACGTGGGGACATGGGAAAACCTCCCGCTAACCTCGGTAGGTAGTGTTCAGTCGGTAAAAATGAATATCCTCCCAAGGTTTCTATTTTTGTTTCAGTGTCTTCCAATTTTTCTTCCTAAATCTTTGTTTGTGAAAGTCAGTAATATGGTATCTTCTTTCATTTGCGCAGGTAAGACCCCACAGATTCACAATGTGTTTTTTGCAAAGGGATAAGCATTTGGGGGGTCTGGCTTTGCCCAGTCTACTGATTTATAATTGTGCGCTGAACATTGAGAGGGTGTGAGAGTGGTACAGGGGGACGGAGTCTGTGGGGGGGCGGACGGAGTCTGTGGGGGGGCGGACGGAGTCTGTGGGGGGGCGGACAGAGTCTGTGGGGGGGCGGACGGAGTCTGTGGGGGGGCGGACAGAGTCTGTGGGGGGGCGGACAGAGTCTGTGGGGGGGCGGACGGAGTCTGTGTGGGGGCGGACGGAGTCTGTGGGGGGGCGGACAGAGTCTGTGGGGGGGCGGACAGAGTCTGTGGGGGGGCGGACAGAGTCTGTGGGGGGGCGGACAGAGTCTGTGGGGGGGCGGACAGAGTCTGTGGGGGGGCGGACAGAGTCTGTGGGGGGGGCGGACGGAGTCTGTGTGGGGGCGGACGGAGTCTGTGTGGGGGCGGACGGAGTCTGTGTGGGGGCGGACGGAGTCTGTGTGGGAGGGCGGATGGAGTCTGTGGGGGGGCGGACGGAGTCTGTGGGGGGGCGGACGGAGTCTGTGTGGGAGGGCGGATGGAGTCTGTGGGGGGGCGGACGGAGTCTGTGTGGGGGCGGACGGAGTCTGTGTGGGGGCGGATGGAGTCTGTGGGGGGGCGGACGGAGTCTGTGTGGGAGGGCGGATGGAGTCTGTGGGGGGGCGGACGGAGTCTGTGTGGGGGCGGACGGAGTCTGTGTGGGGGCGGATGGAGTCTGTGTGGGAGGGCGGATGGAGTCTGTGGGGGGGCGGACGGAGTCTGTGGGGGGGCGGACGGAGTCTGTGTGGGGGCGGACGGAGTCTGTGGGGGGGCGGATGGAGTCTGTGGGGGGGCGGACGGAGTCTGTGTGGGGGCGGACGGAGTCTGTGGGGGGGCGGACGGAGTCTGTGTGGGAGGGCGGACGGAGTCTGTGGGGGGGCGGACGGAGTCTGTGTGGGAGGGCGGATGGAGTCTGTGTGGGGGCGGACAGAGTCTGTGGGGGGGCGGACAGAGTCTGTGGGGGGGCGGACGGAGTCTGTGGGGGGGCGGACAGAGTCTGTGGGGGGGCGGACAGAGTCTGTGTGGGGGCGGACGGAGTCTGTGGGGGGGCGGACGGAGTCTGTGGGGGGGGCGGACGGAGTCTGTGGGGGGGCGGACGGAGTCTGTGTGGGGGCAGACGGAGTCTGTGGGGGGGGGGCGGAAGGTTTCAGGTTGCGGCTCCCCTTCCGACACTCCGGCTAAATGGACTTCCGGTGAGTGACCGGTGGCCATCCTGAGAATATGGAGGCAGTTTAAGCAGCATTTTAAGCTGGGTGGTATGACACTGTTGGTATGACACTGGGTGGTATGACACTGGGTGGTATGACACTGTTGGTATGACACTGGGTGGTATGACACTGGGTGGTATGACACTGTTGGTATGACACTGGGTGGTATGACACTGGGTGGTATGACACTGGGTGGTATGACACTGGGTGGTATGACACTGGGTGGTATGACACTGGGTGGTATGACACTGGGTGGTATGACACTGGGTGGTATGACACTGTTGGTATGACACTGGGTGGTATGACACTGTTGGTATGACACTGTTGGTATGACACTGGGTGGTATGACACTGGGTGGTATGACACTGGGTGGTATGACACTGGGTGGTATGACACTGTTGGTATGACACTGGGTGGTATGACACTGGGTGGTATGACACTGTTGGTATGACACTGGGTGGTATGACACTGTTGCCCCAATCTGTTGGAATCAGCGATTTGTACCGGTGACCATCAACCCGTTGTTTGGGACATGGAGGGAGGAGGGTTGGAGCGGTTTGGAGATTTGTTTATAGGTGGGAAGCTTGCTGATTTTGAGCAGTGGGTGTCCACGTACTGGCTTTTGAGAGCTAATCTGTTTGGTTATGATCAGGGACGTGCCTTTGTTTGCAAGGAGATTTCTTCCTTCCCCATGGCACCTTTGCTCTCCTTGATGGATAGAGCACTTTCAGTGGTTGATGCAGGGGAAGATGTCGGACATTTATAGTCTACTCATGTCAATGGAACCGGTTCCACTGGATGAGGTGAAGAGGAAGTGGGAGGAGAGGCTGGACCAGGTGTTTGAGGGGACTGTGGTGTGACTATTCAGAGTGAACCCCATCTCCTTGTGCGTTTGGTTCAGCCTGATTCAGTTTAAAGTGGTTCAATCTGACCAGAGCACGGCTAAGTGGGTTTTTCTCGGAAGTAGGTGCTAGGTGTAAGTGGCGCTCTCAGGGTCCAGCACACCATACTCACATCTTCTGATCCTGTTCTCAGCTTGTGAACTGTTGGGTCTCCTTCTTCAGCGTTATGTCGGGAATTATTGGGGTTGGATTGGAGCCTTGCTGTTTGGTGGCTATCATTGGGGTTTCAGATTTACCAGAGCTGCAGATACCCTCACCTTCACCTCGCTAATAGCCCGAAGGTGAGTTCTGTGTGGATGGAAGTCTTCGGGCCGCCCAGTGCCCTAGCGAGGTGAAGTGACCTGATGGAGTTCTTACATTTAAAAAAAGTCAAGTATGTCCTCAGAGGATTGGCGGAGGGCTCTACCTGAGGTGGCAGTCCCCTGTACCACCCTCACACCTTCTCAATATTCAGAGAGCTGGTCGCCATCAGATGTTTAGCGGGTTTTAGCTGTTCACTTTGGGGTTTGGTTTTGGGGGTGGGGGTAGGGGGGGTTGAGATATTGTAATTGCGGTGTGAATATGGCTGTGAAGGTGTTATATTAGAAAGGTGTTATTCTTTCAAAATCCTGCAATAAGATCATTGCATTGTAACCTTTCAACCACATGTTTTTATGACTATTCCTGATTAACAAGGGGATCAGGGGTTATGGGGAGAAGACAGGAGAATAGGGATGAGAAAGATATCAGACATGATTGAATGGCGGAGCAGACTCGATGGGCTGAATGACCTAACTCTGCTCCTGTTTTTAAAAAAAAGATTTAGAGGACCCAATTCTTTTTTCCAATTAAGGGGCAATTTAGCGCGGCCAATCCATCTACCCTGCACATCTTTGGGTTGTGGGGGTGAGATCCACGCAGACACGTGGAGAATGTGCAAACTCCACACGGACAGTGACCCAGGGCCAGAATCGAACCCGGGACCTCGGTGCCTTGAGCCAGCAGTGCTAACCACTGCACCACCGTGCTGCACTTATTACTTAAAGATCTAACTTATTTGTCTCTTTCCATATCTAATTTTTTTCTCCCTCTTTTTATCTGGACCTGATTTGATGTTAAATTCATCCAGTCTGACTAGTTAAGGATTTCCACTCTTGTTTGCCATTTTCACTTGGGTGCCTGATGATCTGTTGGCCTCTTGCTGTGCAGTTTTCAGCTACTTGTCTATTGCAAGATTTAAAAACCAGTAATGTCTGATCCTGTTCAATGCCCAGCAACTATAAAAGCCAGCTGCCTTCTACCAGCGAATCCAAACAATGACGTCCTTTAATAAATTGGGAGCCATCTCGATAAGAGAGAAAGTTAATAAAATAAACATTAGATGCTGAGAGGGTGTTTCCCCGTGTGGTAGAGTCGAGGACCAGGGGGCATAATCTCAGAGGGAGGGGTTTCCCATTTAAAATGAGAAGGAATTTCTTCTCTCAGAGGGCAGTGAATCTGTGGAATTCTTTACCGCAGAGAGCTGTAGTGGCTGGGTCGTTAAGTATGTTCAAGGCTGAAAGAGACAGATTCTTAATCAGTGAGGGAATCAAGGGTCATGGGGATAAGGTGGGAAAATGGAGTTGAGGGTTATCAGATCAAATCAGTCGTGATCTCACAGAATGGTAGAGCAGACTTGATGGGCTGAATGGCCTACTTCTAGTCTTATGTCTTCTGGTGTTATGGTCTAACTGTGGACTTTACTGACCCTTCAGGGTTGTTGTAACGTCCTGCCTAATGGGGTCGACGTCACGCTGTGCACTTCTTACTGAAGAAATATTTATGTCAAATTCCTTTGCGAATGTGACTGTTTATAAATTTAATTCTGTTAATGCAATTGTTGGATTGAGAGGAGAGGAAGTTTATGTGATGTGCTAACATAGTCGCTACGAACAATTTGTCAGCTTTATTTCGACCCATCAATGAAATTTCCATTGCCATTGTTAAACTTGAAAACATGTCTTTTTAATTTGCAGTATGGAAGGAGGTGAATTATTCAGCAGAATCCAGGACAGAGGAGATCAAGCATTCACAGAAAGAGGTAAATCTAAACTCTGTTCAATCTTTTTAACAGGTTCAGTGGGAACACCCTGTTGGATCGTTCCTGATGGCAAGTAAATCTGCAGTAATAAATAATACTATTGAGTGCTTTCTGCAATAGTTAGAGGCCATTCAGTCCTTTGAGTCCAAGCGAGCTCCACGTTGGGGTACAATTAATCTCAACCTCTTTAATGAGGTAGGCCATTCTTTATTTTTACTACTGGTGGCATCTGATCCATGTGCTCAGCTTTGTAATATTAATTCAAACTGGAAATAACCTCCTGTGTTGAAAGTTTTCTTTAGTTTTAAGGCGATTAGGGACTGTGTCTATCAAGGCCAGCATTTATTGCCTGCCCTTAATTGCCCTTAAGGTGGTGGTGAACTGCCCTTTTGAATCGCTGTAACCCATGGTGTGGAACATCCACAGTGTGGTTGGATAGGGAGGTCCATGATTTTGACCCAGTGGCAATGAAGGAAGGTCATTAAAGTGCCCAGTCAGGATGGTGTGTGACTTGCTGGTGTGATTAATGTGGAAATTGTTATACATTATATTTCATATTTCTTACCAAAAAGCTCTAGGTTCAAATGCATAAATTTAAATGTATCTACAAAAGCTGTAATTAAGAGTCGTGAAAGATGAGGTAACCATTATTTCTAACCATTAACTTGTTTACTTAGAGATGGCCAGTGGAATATTGTTTTGATTGCTGGAAATTCCCTGGGGGTAGATAATTTATGAGGTAGTGGTGTTTAATCGTAGCTAAGCAGGTCATGGGCCAGCTTAGTGAGATACAGATGATGTAATTAATGGGAGGTCTGTCTGTAAGTTTTCAGTCTGCTATAAAATTTTAAGTTGAACAGCAGTTTGCCATAGGATTTGAGTCTTGACAAGACAGAAGGATTTTTAGATTGTTCGTGAAAAGGTTCTCTCTCTCTCACCCCAAAGGTCTGCACAGAAAAACAAGTAACACTGATTGTTAACTTTATTTATAAGTGGCATTTGAACTGCATTGAGTTGCTCAATTGGAACATAGTGACAGGCATAGATAGCAAGTTAAAGATTTTCCTTCCATTTAAGAATTGTTTAACTGATAATTGTAAAGCTATTTCTTTGATATCAATTTGGTAAATTCTGTGTTTAAATTAAAGTTTGTTTTCACATAAAAAATACTATTAGTCAGAGACATCAGTCCTGGGATGAAGTATCCTTTCCTCACAGTTTTACAAATAGAAACATTATTTGGGGTTGTTGTCTGGGATCCAAACAGAAATTGGGGTCTTGTCCGATGTTCTGACACAGGGAAACCTGTGGGTGGTGCTCTTTCCACATGCCTGTTGCCTTGTGCTTTTGGGTGGTAGACGGCTGTAGGTTTGGGAGCTGAGTTTTCTATGTTTCCAACAGCCTTTATTGTTCATTCCATCGCTAAACATGCTGTAAAGATTATGAAATGTGATAATTTTGCATGTAACATCTTCTCCATAAAAGAATACAAGAACATGCATTTATTTAATGCCCTTAACAATTAAATTTTTAAAGGCATTTCACATAAAGATGTCAAAGGTGTGATATTAGAAAGGATAAGTACAAGCTTGACCAAAGTAGTAGGTTTAGGAAGGTCTGTTGGAAGCGGAGTCACTGAGCTTTGCATAGTCACCTTATAGGCTGCTTTCCTGTAGTAGTGTTTGTTACCATCTCTGGGGTTTGATATTGGCGGATGGGGAGAGGTAACAAGCAGGTTCTAAATGACAAAAGTGCATCCACTGTCAGTAAATATGAAAGTAAAATTGCAGGTCTCAGAAATCCAGCTCCGCTTCCTACACTCTTAGCAAATGTTACAAAGTGAACTACAAAGGACAGATTGAAAAGAGAACCATATTGTGTTTCTGTATCTTCTACAGAGGCCTCCGAAATAATGAAGAGCATTGGAGAAGCAGTTCAGCATCTACATTCAGTGAACATTGCACACCGGGATGTGAAGGTAAGCAGAGGTTTATATTCTGTAAGTATCTGGGGGAACAGCAGGCTGAGCAAAGACTTGGACAAAGTGAACCATTGGTCTCTGCAAGCCAGCAATCCTCCGTCTTCAACGTTCCCCATTACAGTGGCGGAATGGTAAGAAGTCTGACAACACCAGGTTAAAGTCCAACAGGTTTGTTTCACACACAAGCTTTCGGAGCACTGCTCCTTCCTCAGGTGAATGTTGCAGAATGGGAAGCTCATATCAACTGCCTGTGTGTCCTGGCTGGTGGTATCTCTTAAACAAAACTTCTTTTGGCACTTTGTAGATGTGTATCAAATCTCAAATCAGTTCAGTAAAACTTTTGTTTAATTACCTTCTGTTAATTCTGGAAAAAAACTATTCTTTCAAAATCCTGCAATAAGATCATTGCATTGTAACCTTTCACCCACGTGTTCTTACGTCTATTCTTGATTAACAAGGGGATCAGGGCTTATGGGGAGAAGGCAGTAGAATGGGCATGAGAAACATATCGGGCGCGACTCTCCACCCCCCACGCCGGGTGGGAGAATAGAGGGAGGGCCTCCCGACATTTTTCACGCCCTCCCGCTATTCTCCTCCCCCCCCCCTCCCCACGACCAACCCACGCCACGAATTGCCGCTCGCCGTTTTTTACAGCGATTGCCGAATTCTCCGAGGCCAATGGGCTGAGCGGCCGGGCCATCACGCCCGTTTCAACACGGCAGCAAAAACACCTGCTCGCTGCTGTCGTGAAACGGGAGCCAGATGCCCGTTTGGGCCGTACCACGGCCGTGCCAAGGGGGGCATAGGCCCGCGATCGGTGCCCACCAATCGCGGGCCGTGCGTCCGCCGTAACTGACACACTCTTTTCCCTCCGCCGCCCCGCAAGATAAAGCCGCCACATCTTGCAGGGCGGCTGAGGGAAAAGACGCCAACTGCGCATGCGCGGGTTGGCATTGTCCAACCTGCGCATGCGCGGCCGGCATCATCGGCCGCGTCAGCTGGCGTGACGCTTGACGTGTGGCCTTGACGACCGTCGTCAAGGCCGCGCCGCCGTGACACACGGGGCCGCGCTCCTAGCCCCGCCCGGGGGGGAGAATTGGCCCCGGAAGTGGGCGTGAAGGCTGCCGTGGGTCACGGCCTGTCCCACGACAGCCTTTACGATTCTCTCGCCCACACAGTGTGACTGAATGACGGAGCAGACGCGATGGGCTGAATGACCTAATTCTGCTCCTGTTTTTTCTTTAGAGTACCCAATTCTTTTTTCCAATTAAGGGGCAATTTAGAACAAAGAATAAAGAACAATCCAGCACAGGAACAGGCCCTTCAGCCCTCCAAGCCTGCGCCGATCACGTGTCCTATTTAGACCAACAGCCTGTATCCTTCTAAACCCGTCTGTTCATGTGTCTATCCAGATAAGTCGGAAAGGTCGCTAACGTATCTGCCTCACCCACCTCCCTTGGCAGTGCATTCCAGGCCAACACCACCCTCTGTGTAAAAAACTTCCCCCGCACATCTCCACTGAACCTTTCCCCCCTCACCTTGAACTTGTGCCCCCTTGTAATTTCAAATTCTGCTCTGGGAAAAAGCCTCCAAATGTTCACCCTATCTATACCCTTAATCATTTTATAAACTTCTATCAGGTCGCCCCTCAGCCTCCGTCTCTCCAGGGAGAACAATCCCAGTTTATTCAATCTCTCCTGATAGCTAATACCCTCCATACCAGGCAACATGCTGGTAAACCTTTTCTGTACTCTCTCCAAAGCCTCCACATCCTTCTGGTAGTGCAGTGACCAGAATTGGACACAGTATTCCAAATGTGGCCTAACCAACGTTCTATATAACTGACATAATTTTCGAGCTGCCATTTATTTTATAGCTCCCACCTGAATTGGATCGACCAAAATGCATCACCTCGCATTTGTCCGGGTTAAATTCCATCTGCCATTTCTCTGCCCAATTTTGCAGCCTATCTATATCCTGCTGTATTCTCTGACAATCTTCATCACTATCCGCAGCTCCTGCAATCTTAGTATCATCCCCAAACTTGTTAATCAGGCTTGCAATTTAACGTGGCCAATCCACCTACTCTGCTTGGGTTGTGGGGGCGAAACCCACGCAAACACGGGGAGAATGTGTAAACTCCACACGGACAGTGACCCAGAGCCGGGATCGAACCCAGGTCCTCAGCGTAGTGAGGTAGCAGTGCTAACCACTGTGCCACCCATGTGCCACCCTTATTCTGCTCCTCTGTCTTATGGTCGATGGATTGTGAGTAAAATAAGTGTAAAGTCATCATAGCCCCAGGTGACCATCAGCTGTTTTGCCCTTTGAGCAAACTGGTCAAAGGGCAAAAGCTAACTGCAGCTGACTGGTGGTTATTTAACCTGAGGGTCACCACGCCTCAGGTGAGGGGCAAGGTTCAGAAGGCGGGGCCTTCATGAAGTTTAGCATTCTGAATTGATAATTCAGTCATCTGGTGTCCATCCTGAAAAGGATATTGTTCATTTCATGCTTCCACTGTTTAGCTAATATCATCGCATTGACTAATATTGGGTGCAGAAATCTCCTTTTTATTTCTATGTCTGATTTCAAGTAGAAATTGTCTTTGTTTTCCGAGTAATCTTGCAGGAAGTCAGCAATTGCAAAACACTGTGTCCTGTTAAGATCCAGTTTCAGTGCAAGTAATTCTATCAATATGAATATTTATCTGCTGCTCGCACGCATTGGTAATTAATATTGCTCTAATTGGGGAGTCCCAATGTGGATGTGTTCTATCTCTGGAAATAGATTGTCTACTTGAAGCGATTGAATGAGTAGAAGGAGATTCTCCATAAATTGGACTTTTTAAGAATGTGTGACGTGCTTGTGTTTGGGGCGTACCTTCATTACTTCTTTACCAGGATGTTGCCTGGAATGGAGAGTAGGTCATACGAGGAAAGGTTGAGGGCGCTAGGCCTTTTCTCATTATAACGGAGAAGGATGAGGGGTGACTTGATAGAGGTTTGTAAGATGATCAGGGGAATAGATAGAGTAGACAGTCAGAAACTTTTTCCCCGGTAGAACAAACCATTACAAGGGGACATAAATTTTGGGTGAATGGTGGAAGATATAGAGGGGATGTCAGAGGTAGGTTCTTTACCCAGAGAGTAGTGGGGGCATGGAATGCACTGCCTGTGGAAGTAGTTGAGTCGGAAACGTTAGGGACCTTCAAGCGGCTATTGGATAGGTACATGGATTACGGTAGAATGATGGGGTGTAGATTAATTTGTTCTTAATTTAGGACAAACGTTCGGCACAACATTGTGGGCCGAAAGGCCTGTTCTGTGCTGTATTTTTCTATGTTCTATGTTCTTTAATTGTCCTTTTTATCGGAGATGTTTGCATTGTCATTGATGCTGTGATGTTTAAGGCTCCACTGGTGTAGCAACAATCTAATGTACCTGACTAAAGCGAAAAACAAGGAAATGATTCAAGATTCCTCCATCTATTCCCCAGCAAAGGACTTCCGAGATCATTGAACATAGAACATAGAAAAATATAGCACAGAACAGACCCTTCGGCCCACGATGTTGTGCCGAACTTGTTTCCGATTCAACTACTTCCACAGATTGTATCCATTTGATATCAGATTGACGAAGTAATACATATTCAGTAATTATATACTGCTGTAACTGCTCCATTCCATTCCAACCACAATGGTACAGTTCTTTTGAATAACTTTGAAAGTCATCCCAGGGGAGGAGGGGCTGATGTTTGATGGCATCGCTGGCTTCCCTGGGCTGCAGGTGAAAGTGATTTTCTCTTTCTACCATCCGAATAGCATCTTCATGTCAGCAATGTTTCGGAATGGACCCTACAATTGTGCAAATTGTTTGTGTGGAAACTGATCACCAGCTTTATGAAACATTTATTTAAACCATGTTAAATGTAGAAACTCTGAATGAGGCACTTTGAAGTTTAAAGATGGACAGGTTGCTTTTTGCAGTGTTTCTCTTGAAAGGAAAATTAAACACTCTTGTATTTCTTCCGCAGCCTGAAAATCTGTTGTACACCTCCAAAAGACCCAATGCTATTCTCAAACTAACAGATTTCGGCTTTGCCAAAGAAACCACCAGCTACAATTCATTAGCCACCCCTTGTTACACACCATATTATGTGGGTAAGTTGCTACAACTGGCTTTACCAGGAATAACCTTATGGCCATTCTTGCTACACACCATATTATGTGGGTAAGTTGCTACAACTGGCTTTACCAGGAATAACCTTCTGGCCATTCTTGCTACACACCATATTATGTGGGTAAGTTGCTACAACTGGCTTTACCAGGAATAACCTTATGGCCATTCTTACTGAAACTACTTTGCAACATAACCTCTTTTTCGAATTAAGTTTTGAAAGTTTTGCTCCAGTTAGTCATTCAGTCGTCTCTCGATCAAGCGGAACTTAATGTAGAATCATGACATGGCAGTTTCTTAATTGGGTGGCACGGTAGCACAATGGTTAGCACTTTTGCTTCACAGCTCCAGGGTTCCAGGTTCGATTCCTGGCTTGGGTCACTTTCTGTATGGAGTCTGCATGTTCTCCCCATGTCTGCGTGGGTTTCCTCCGGGTGCTCCGGTTTCCTCCCACAAGTCCCAAAAGACGTGCTGTTAGGTGAATTGGACATTCTGAATTCTCCCTCTGTGACCCGAACAGGCTCCGGAATGTGGCGACTGTGGGATTTTCACAGTAACTTCATTGCAGTGTTAATGTCAGCCTACTTGTGACACCAGTAAGATTATTATTATTAGAATGAAAGTTTGCTGTTTCACACCAGAGAAATAATATTAATGTCTTTTGGTCATTTAATGCACCAATCTGTATCTTTTGATTTTGTTCCACTCAAACACAAACAGGGCACTTAGCAAGTGGTTAGGAATACAGAACACAATGTCTAAGTTTTGGTACTAATTGGGGCTTGGCATGGTATTGGTGACAAAATGTCCGCTACTTTACTGCTTGTATATTAAAGGTGTAATTTTGAACCTCTCGAGATTGGTATTATTTCTCGCGCATTGAAAGCCCATTAAGTGGGAGTTAAACTTTTCTCCACTCAACTCTGAAAAGTTTCTCCCAACTTTACTCAGGACACTTCCTCTGAGGTCTGATGTTTTGCAAATAATTCACAACCGAGGCAAGTGATGAGAGGTTTAAACTAAGTGGGAGGCCTGCTGGGAAAATAAAACCAGCCAAAAACAGCTACTAAAGAAAAGAGTGTCAAATAGGGGTTAAAAACGCAAAGCTAACAATGATTAAAATACAAGTATTTCTGGATATAAAATGAGAGAAGCGGAAGCAATTATTGTGCAGGAAGGTGTAAGTTTCACAGCATCAAAAACCTGTCAGACGACTGGGCAAAGAATAGAAAATCGGGAAATATGGATTCAACATTCTGGGGGCGGTTGGGGATAGCAGGGGTAAGAAAGTCGGCAAAGTGGCAGTATTGTTAAGAGAGAATGACATGGAGAAGGTTGATGTCAAGAAGGGAGGATTACACAGTCAACACAGTCAGAGGTCATGACCCAAAGGGATTGTTACATTAATAGAAGGTGTGTTGCAATCCTCCAAATTGTGTCAAGAAAATGGAAGAGGAAAACGTCAGTAACAAAATTAGTTCTGCGAGACTTTAGGGAGGAAAAGGCAAAAGGGGGGTGGGGATGGGATGGAACAAGATTAAAGGCAAGAGATTTCAGGAGGGACTTCTTTACACCGACAGCGGCAATGATGTGCAATTCACTTCTAGGGTTAGTGGTTGAAGGAGAATTCACCTCAATGTTCAATATTAGATTGATGTATAGAAGCTGTTATCCCACCTTGAGCTAGTGTACAGTCAATCCCAGTCCCACACGCCTCAGAGTCACAACACATGTGAATTAATCAATAATTCTTATAATACCCAAAGTCTTTGGGTAGATTTAATTACAGTAATCAGGTTTGTATGTTTAAACACAATTACTGTTTATTTATAACGAGAACTATAATGAACTACGCAACAAATACAATTGGATAAATATTAATAAGTACCGAACTCCTGCTTTAACTTGCCACCCCACCCTCTACCCACTCATCCAAGACAGGCAAACACAGAGGGGTAGAAAATCATAAGTGAAAGAGAAAAAAATCTTTACCGCAGATGATGGATCTCAGTGCTTTCTTCACAGGAAGCTTGGAGGCTCTGTTTTGCAGCCTATACTCACAACTTTCTTGGAGAAGTAGTGTCCCTGCTTCATCAAACTTTGCTTTTAGTTCGTGGCCTGTCTTTAGGCCTCTGTAAGTTCAGGAATCCAACACCCACAGGCTTATTGGAGAGAGAGTTAGCTGGTTCTTTCTGAGAGAGTTAGCAGATCTGGATTCAGCTTGCACAGCCTTTAATGCTTCTCCGGTAGATAGATTCATCCAGGGTCTCTGCTAGTTCAGAAACACATCCTTTCTGGAAAAAAATGGAAAGGGGAGAGAAAGAGTGGGTCTTGGTCATAGAATTTACAGTGCAGAAGGAGGCCATTCGGCCCATCGAGTCTGCACCGGCTCTTGGAAAGAGCACCCTACCCTAGCCCACACCCCCACCCTATCCCCATAACCCAGTAACCCCACCCAACACTAAGGGCAATTTTGGACACTAAGGGCAATGTAGCATGGCCAATCCACCTAACCTGCACTTCTTTGGACTGTGGGAGGAAACCGGAGCACCCGGAGGAAACCCACGCACACACGGGGAGAACGTGCAGACTCCACACAGACAGTCACCCAAGCAGGGAATCGAACCTAGGGCCCTGGAACTGTGAAGCATTTATGCTAACCACAATGCTACCGTGCTGCCCTCTTCTCTCTAACCTCTTCTCTCTAACCTGCCTGAAGTCAAATTGAAACCAAACTGGTAAGATTTTAGAGTCTGTTATTAAAGATGAGATCGTGGAGTACTTGGAAGTGCATGGTAATATAGGACTGAGTCAGCATGGCTTTGTAGGGGGCTGGTTTAGCACAGGGCTAAATCACTGGCTTTGAAAGCAGACCAAGGCAGGCCAGCAGCACGGTTCAATTCCCGTACCAGCCTCACTGAACAGGCGCTGGAATGTGGTAAATAGGGGCTTTTCACAGTAACTTCATTTGAAGCCTACTTGTGACAATAAGCGATTTTCATTTTCATTTCATTTTCTTTTCATTTCATTTCATTTCATTCAAGGGGAGGTCATGTCTGACAAATCTGTTAGAGTTCTGTTAGAGGAGGTAACAAGGAAGTTAGACAAAGGAGAACCAGTAGGCATGATATATTAAGATTTCCAGAAGGCCTTTGACAAGGTGCCGCATAGGAGATTGTTAAAAAAGTTAAGAGCCCATGGTGTTAAGGGTAAGATCCTGGTATAGATAGAGGATTGGCTGACTGGCAGAAGGCAGAGAGTGGGAAAAATGGGCCTTTTTCAGGATGGCAGCTGGTGACTAATGGTGTGCCTCAGGAGTCGGTGCTGGGACCACAACGTTTCCCAATATACATTAATGTTGCTAAGTTTGCACGTGATACAAAGATCTGTAGAGGGGCGGGTAGTACTGAGGAAGCAGGGGGGCTGCAGAAGGATTTGGACAGGCTAGGAGAGTGGGCAAAGAAGTGGCAGATGGAAATACAATGTGGGAAAGTGTGAGGTTATGCACTTTGGAAGGAGGAATGGAGGCTATTTTCTAAATGGGAAAGGGCTACTGGTTTAAAGGCCCTCTAAACATCACTCCTCACCCCCCAAACACATTTTTCATGCCCCCATATATCCTCTATTCCCCTCCATGATGCCCCCTCAGATGATCCAGGCCCCCTCGGGCCTCCTATCTAATGAGATTTAATAGCGTTGTGTTTCTGGGCACTGTGAGCAGCAGGGAATATGCTGTGAAATGCGCTTGCGAAGCGACTTTGTTCCCATTTAATTAAATCGTGCTGGGAGCTGGGCTGCCGTTTCCGAGAACTAAGGCTGGCCTTCAAACCTGCCCTCCCCACTGTATTCACACTCCTCCCGTCTGACATTGTGGCTCAAACACTGCACTGCAAACCTGCTGGAAAAAAACAAACATTCCTGACAAAGTCTATCACTAGCCAGGTGTGCGATTCAGAAGTCGCAATAGTGACCGACTTGTGTTTTTCCGCCCCTACATAAAAATCTGGACCATGGTCTCCACTTCTATACTTTCCAATCCGGTGGAAGTTTTGACGGCCTCCATCAGAACTCCTCTGAGTATCAGGTCTTTAAAGAAAAAAGCCCCGAACCGTTCAGTCCTACCTGACAACTGGCATTTCTCAGAGCTGCAATAGTCCGAATTTGCTTCTGTTAGTTTTATTGTGCAGAGACCAGAATTGTTCACTGAAGTGAAAGGAAAAAATAATAGACCTGCATTTGCTGCACTCAGACCTATAGGATGCCTTTTACAGCCAATTAGCTACTTTGAAAATGTGGTCACTTTTGTAACATGGCCCCCAGTTTGTTACACAGCAGGTTTACACAAACAGAAATGTCACAGCGAGCAGGGAATCTGTTTTTGTGATATTGATTAAGGATAAATATTAGCCAGAACACTGCGCATAACTCTCGTGCTCCTCTTTAACTCAATGTCACGGCCTGTGTCTGAGGGCAGAGACAGGGCCTTAGCCACATGTCTCCTCCAATCTGCAACTTGATATAACTTCACTCCTTTTGAATTCTGTGCCCCTAGAAATAAGTCCCTTGATGTTTTAAAAGTTTTCCATAAAAGCTGACAACTGATACAAACCTTTGATTGACACCATCTCACAGTTTTACTTTCATGGCCTCCAGTGTCAGAAAATATCTGGAAGTTCCCAATGCTGTTGTGTGGGACAGCTGTGGTTATTCAACAGGCAGCCTTTTAATACATGTCCCTTTGTGTGTTTTTAAATGAATAGTTTTGATATTATTGGATAATAATCCATTGCCTCTGATAAGTCACGTAAACTGGCACTGCTGGAGGAATAGCAGCAGAATGTCTATGCCGACATTGCTTTGAGTTGTGGAGAAACACCTTGGCAGTTTCTTCGTGTTGCCTTTGGGGGAAAAATTATTCCACTTACTTTGGGCGGCCCAGTGGTTAGCACGGCTGCCTCACAGCGCCAGGGGCCCGGGTTCGATTCCAGCCTCGGGTGACTGTCTGTGTGGAGTCTGCACGTTCTCCCCGCGGGTTTCCTCCGGGTGCTCCGGTTTCCTCCCACAGTCCAAAGATGTGCAGGTTAGGTGGGTTATGGGGATAGGGGAGTGGGCCTGGGTTCGATGCTCTTTCAGAGGGTCAGTGCAGATTCGATGGGCCAAAGGGCCTCCTGCACTAGAGGGATTCTATGTCTGCGTCTCCATATTTCATTTAGTATAATTTTCTTAGCTTTTTTTAAAAAACAGCATCATTTATTTTTTCTGTCATGACGTCTGAATCCCCAGTAATGTTTGATACGAGGTTCATGGTCAGTAGTCAATGAGAGTAACGTCAGTGAGTCAATAAGGCAGTTGGGAAAGTGATACTGTCCTAGTTTCTCTTGACTGATTTAGTGTCACAGGGTATATTTTTGGAAATTATTTTGTTATGCAATGACTACAAATATAAAACACTGAGAGGAAAGGCGTTTCTAAAGGGGAAATGGGTTATTTCAATTTGTCTTTCTGGCTTCAGAGAAATAAGGGTGGGTCCGTTTTGGGTGTATTTGTTTCAAAGATTCTATAGTTCACCCAGGGAAGCAGGTGACTCACATGACAATCCATCACCCGACTGCCATTCATTTATTTCCCGAGGAATTCAATGGGAAAGTATCCAGTCAGTGCTTTTAGATTTTTGCTTTATGGGTGATCCATGGCTAGATATTCAGAATTCAACTGTTTAATTTCAAATAGGAGCTGATGTACTTTCCCTTTTTCTCTTACATAATGCTACATCGAGTGGACTGTGGGGTGGACATTTTGAGGAAATTTGGTTTCCTTTAAACGTTGACATGTTGCTAGACAATCCAATCGTTGCACGAGTTGGCTTTACCCAAGGTGGTTGTATATGAAGCCCCTCTGTGTTCCCCTTTACATCGTTAGTGTTGATGCAGCCAACCTGAGTGAGGATTGAAGTTTTGTGACATGTGAGCTTCAAGCCTGTTGCAAGCTGGGTGTTGGTATGCCAACATTCAGGATTGGATTGGATAGGTGGAGCAAAGAAAAGGGATTACAGGAATATGTGGGTAAAGTGATCAGAACTATTTGCTCATGTGGAGGAATAAATGGCAGCATGATCTGTTTCTATGTTGTAAGTTGGGTGTATTATAACATCTGATCTTCCACAGGTGATGTGCCAATCACACTAACTGTTCTGTTTTCTCTTCATTTTCCAGCTCCGGAAGTTCTTGGGCCTGAGAAGTATGACAAATCTTGTGATATGTGGTCCTTGGGTGTAATAATGTACATTCTGTAAGTTTTGGGGGAACTATCTTCATTTATACATTGGGTAGAAAAAGTGAAAAGCTGTACCTGAAAAATGCAAACGTGAGGAAAATGTCCTCTCTGCGATGATTAGCTGGAACTTGCACTCTACGTGGTGTTATCATGTGACTACTTCACGTACTCTTATCAAATTTCTCTGATTCTTGAGGAAGCTCCTCCTGGAACAGAACCTTCAAACCATCAGCATCAAGGGTACAGCATTGTCAACATTTCTCTGCTACTATCTGGTCTGCCTTGTTGGGGAAAGCTGCTGAATTATCAACAAAAACAACTCCTATTTATATGTTAACACAATTAAACATCTCACGGTGCTTCACCGTGGCAGTACAAAACAAAAGATGACACAGCCACAGCAGGAGATACAAAGTCAGGTGACCAAAAGCTTGGTTAAGTAGGTAGGTTTAAGAATATGTTAAAGCAGAGCAAGGTCAAGAGGGTAGTCCAGAGCTTGCTGCCTTGAAAACCAAAGGTGCTTCCCCCATTGGTGGAGTGATTACAATCCAGGGCTTACAGAGGTAATATTAAAGGAGCACAGATATATCGGAGGGTTGTGGGGATGGAGGAGATTAGCAATGGCGAGGAGCAAGGTCATGGAGGGGTTTGAAAACACGGATGAGAATTTGAAAATCCAAGATGCTGCTCGATGCGAAGCCGGTATTGGCCCAGTGAGCACGAGGGTGATAGTGGGGCACCTGGAGAACTGTAAACAATTTTGGTCGCCTTATCGAAGGTAGGATATAACTGATATAGAGGGAGTGCAGCAGAGGGTCACCTGGACTGGCGGAATTGTCTTATTGGATTGGATTTGTTTATTGTCATGTGTACCGAGGTTCAGTGAAAAGTATTTTTCTGCGAGCAGCTCAAACAGATTATTTAGTACATGAAAAGAAAATAAAATAAAAAGAAAATACATAATAGGGAAACACAAGTTCCACAATGTAAATACATAGACACCGGCATCGGGTGAAGCGTACAGGAGTGTAGTGTTAATCAGGTGAGGGTGGAGGGGGGGGGGGGGGTATGGTGGATGGGGGGGGGGGGGAGGGAGGGGGGCTGACAGATGGGGGGTGACAGATGGGGGGGGCGACAGATTGGGGGGTGACACATAGGGGGCCTGGAAGGGGGGTCTGGAAGAGGGTGTGCGGCCTGGAAGAGGGTGGGGGAATCTGAAGAGGGGGTCACCCAGAGACCCCATAGCGGGTGTCCTCATTTGAGTTGTGTGGGCAAATGCCCATGTATATGGGGGTGACATTGCCCATAGTTTGGGGTGTAAGCTCACTTGGAGATCTGGGCACCATTTCCAAAATGGCGGCCCGATCTCTGCGTTCGGCTTCCCAGCGCTAAACTGGTGAGAAACTCCCCAGGGCCCAAAAACTCCCCAGGGCCCCAGGACCACTCTATCACCCGCCCACACTTTGGCAAATCTGACCACAAGGCTGTGCTCCTGCTCCCGGCTTATAAACAAAAACTGAAGCGGGAGAATCCGTCAAAGAAAGTCGTGCCGTTGGTCTGAGGAATCGGATGATCCCCTACGGGACTGCTTAGAGTCAGTGGACTGGTCAGTGTTTAAAAAGTCTGCGACCAGCCTGAACGAGTACGCCACTACAGTAACTGACTTCATTAGTAAGTGTGTAGAAGACTGTGTGCCAAAGAAACAAATCCGCGTGTTTCCCAACCGGAAACCCTGGATGAACAGGGCTATCCGCTGCTTGCTGAAGTCTAGGTCTGAGGCGTTCTGAGGCGATCCTGACTCTACAATAAAGCCGGATATGATCTAAAGAAATCCATCAAAGATGCCAAAAGGCAGTATCGGACCAAGCTCGAGTCCCAGGCTAGCCACACGGATCCCTGCCGTCTATGGCAAGGCCTGCAAGACATAACAGGCTACAAGATGAAGGCATGTAAAATCGTCGGCTCCAACGTACCCCTCCCTGATGAGCTCAACACATTCTATGCCCGCTTTGGGCAAGAGGTCAGCGAGAGCGAGCCCTCCACCCCAGAAGCCGCGGATGAACTTGTACCTGAGATCCCCACTGCAGATGTCAGAGCAGCCTTCTCGAAGGTCAACCCACGGAAAGCCACTGGCCCGGATGGGGTACCCGGATGAGCACTCAGGTCTGCGTGGATCAGCTGGCGGGGGTATTCGCAGACATCTTCAACCTCTCTTTACAACAATCTGAGGTCCCTATCTGCTTCAAGAAGACGACCATCATCCCTGTATCAAAATAAAGTCAAGCAGCGTGCCTTCATAGAATCTACAGTGCAGAAGGAGGCCATTCGGCCTATCGAGTCTGCACCGGCCCTTGGAAAGAGCACTCCACTCAAGCACACACCTACTCCACCCCATCCCCTTAACCCAGTAACCCCAATTAACCTTTTCGGACACTAAGGGCAATTTAGCATGGCCAATCCACCTAACCTGCATGTCTTTGGACTGTGGGAGGAAACCGGAGCACCCGGAGGAAACTCACGCAGACACGGGGAGAACGTGCAGACTCCATACAGACAGTGACCCAAGCCAGGAATCGAACCTGGGACCCTGGAGCTGCGAAGCAACTGTGCCAGCCACTATGCTACCGTGCTGCCCACTTAATGACTATCGTCCAGTGGCTCCGACATCCATCATCATGAAGTGCTTCGAAAGGTTAGTCATGGCACGAATCAACTCCAGCCTTCCGGATTGCCTTGATCCACTACAGTTCGCCTATCGCTGCAACAGGTCCACAGCAGACGTCATTTCCATGGCCCTGCACTCTACCTTGGAACACCTGGATAACAAAGACACCTATGTCAGACTCCTATTTATCGACTACCACTCAGCCTTCAACACCATCATTCCTACGAAACTCATCTCCAAACTCCGTGGCCTTGGTCTCGGCTCCTCCTTCTGCGACTGGACCCTGAACTTTCTAACCCACAGACCACAATCAGTAAAGATAGGCAACAACACCTCCTCCACGATCATCCTCAACACCAGTGCCCCACAAAGCTGTGTCCTCAGCCCCCTACTATACTCCTTATACACCTATGACTGTGTGGCCAAATTCCCCTCCAACTCAATTTTCAAATTTGCTGATGACACCACCGTAGTGGGTCAGATTTCAAACAATGACGAGACAGAGTACAGGAATGAGATAGAGAATCTGGTGAACTGGTGCGACGACAATAATCTCTCCCTCAATGTCAACAAAACGAAGGATATTGTCATCGACTTCAGGAAGCGTAGTGGAGAACATACCCCTGTCTACATCAATGGGAACGAAGTAGAAAGGGTCGAGAGCTTCAAGTTTTTAGGTGTACAGATCACCAACAGCCTGTCCTGGTCCCCCCATGCCGATAGTTAAGAAAGCCCACCAACGACTCTACTTTCTCAGAAGACAAAGGAAATTTGGCATGTCAGCTTCAACCCTCACCAACTTCTACAGATGTACCATAGAAAGCATTCTTTCTGGTTGTATCACAGCTTGGTATGGAGCCTGCTCTGCCCAAGACCGCAGGAAACTACAAAAGGACGTGAATGTAGCCCAGTCTATCACGCAAACCAGCCTCTCATCCATTGACTCTGTCTATAATTCCCGCTGCCTCAGAAAGGCAGCGGCATAATTAAGGACCCCACGCACCCCAGACATACTCTCTTCCACCTTCTTCCGTCAGGAAAAAGATACCAAAGTTTGAGGTCACGTACCAACCGACTCAAGAACAGCTTCTTCCCTATTACCATCAGACTTCTGAATGGACCTACCTCGTATTAAGTTGATCTTTTCTCTACACTCTGCTATAACTGTAACATTATATTCTGCAGTCTCTCCTTCCTTCCCTATGTACGGTATGCATTGTCTGTACAGCATGCAAGGAATAATATTTTTCACTGTATACTAATACATCTGACAATAATAAATCAAATCAAATCAAAAAGTGACTCAGTGGCATTGAACAGCGGTGGGGAAGTGGCCGGCAGAGCCGGTGGGAAACTTCCTGAATAACCCGCCACAAATGACACTTTTAGAAACATTTCCATTCAATTGCGCCCAATATTCCAGGTGTGTTCAGTCCCTGTTCAAGACAGGGACCATTCGATTCTTGAATATTAATGACATTAAGAGATAGAGAGGAACAAAAGTGTAAAGGTAAATGATCAGCCATGAGCTGTTTGGATGGTGGAGTTGGCTGAATGGACTCCTCCTGCTGTGCGCTCCTATGTTCATCGTCTGAAAATTTAGCTGCTGTACATTCTGCTCCTTCATCCAAATCATTTATGCAGATTATAGATAGTTGCAGCCCCAATACTGATTCTTGTGGCAATCCACTATTTACTGCTTGGCGTGGGGCCAGTGTTGGTCAATGAGGGCGAAAGGAGAACAGAACGTCCTGTAATTTCAGCACAGTCTTGGCAGCAGACTTCCCCAAGTTTAAGGAAGTTAGAATGAGGGAGACCAGCCAAGAATTTGTTGAAATAGTCGCGAGTCGAGGTACCAAAAGCATGAATGAGGGTTTCAGCAGCAGAAAAGCTGAGACAGGGACCAATGTTACACCAGAAGAAAAAGGTTGTCTTCATGCTTGCATTAGGTGACAAAACAGTCTATCTGCAAACAGATTGGCTTAATCTCTGACTCTTACCTGGGAGAGGGTTGAGGTTGAACATACAAACATATGAATTAAGAGCAGGACGGTACGGTAGCACAGTGGTTAGCACTATTGCTTCACAGCGCCAGGGTCCCGGGTTTGATTCCCGGCTTGGGTCACTGTCTGTGCTGAGTCTGCATGTTCTCCCCGTGTCTGCGTGGGTTTCCTCCGGGTGCTCCGGTTTCCTCCCACAAGTCCCAAAAGACGTGCTGTTAGGTGAATAGGACATTCTGAATTCTCCCTCCGTGTACCTGAACAGACGCCAAAGTGTGGCGACTAGGGGGTTTTCACAGTAACTTATTGCAGTGTTAATGTAAGCCTACTAATGAAGGTTATTATTATTCCATTCCCCTTGCAACAAACAACAGAATTCAATTTCTTTCCCGAATCACTTTCTGGACCTGGAGACTAACTTTCTGTGATTCATTTACCAGGACACCCAGGTCTCCAAACCTTCTCCAAACGAGAAGCAGAGGACACCCACTCAGACTAAAGGGATGATCCTTTAAAACAGAGATAGAACATAGAACAGTACAGCACAGAACAGGCCCTTCGGCCCTCGATGTTGTGCCGAGCAATGATCACCCTACTCAAACCCACGTATCCACCCTATACCCGTAACCCAACAACCCCCCCCCTTAACCTTACTTTTTAGGACACTACGGGCAATTTAGCATGGCCAATTCACCTAACCCGCACATCTTTGGACTGTGGGAGGAAACCGGAGCACCCGGAGGAAACCCACGCACACACGGGGAGGACATGCAGACTCCGCACAGACAGTGACCCAGCCGGGAATCGAACCTGGGACCCTGGAGCTGTGAAGCATTTATGCTAACCACCATGCTACCATGCTGCCCCAATGATGAGGAGGAATTTCTTCAGCCAGAGGGTGGTGAATCTGTGGAACTCTTTGCCGCAGAAGGCTGTGGAGGCCAATTCACTGAGTGTCTTTAAGACAGAGATAGATAGATTCTTGATTAATAAGGGGATCAGGGGTTATGGGGAGAAGCAGGAGAATGGGGATGAGAAAATATCAGCCATGATTGAATGGTGGAGCAGACTAGATGGGCCGAGTGGCCTAATTCTGCTCCTATGCCTTATGGTCTCTCTGTACTGCCGGGTTTTGCTTCTTTTCTATTCTTGCTGCCAAATGGAATGAGTTCATGGTTTTCACATTCTGCATCGGCCAACTTTTTGCCCACTCACTCACCCAAAGTAATCCCTTGGTAAACTCTTTATGTCCTTCTCACAATTAACTTTCCAACATATTTGCTTTCTCTGCAGACACTTCTTTAGGGCATTAAAATGAAGTCGGATCTTGTCAGCTTTGTTGTAATAGTTTTCTGGGTGCACTTTCCCTGGCGACTGTAATTGTTTTTAGTTCCTCCCTACCTTCAATCTCCTAATTTACAAATATTTCTGGGATGTTACTTCTGTGATTTTTGGTTAGTTTTGTTATTTTTATTTTTGTATTCTGTCTTCAGTGAAGATATAAAATATCCCTTCAATGCTTCCGCCAATTCCTTATTTTTTGTTATTAATTCCGCAGTCTCATCTCTCGCAATAATGAAATTTTTCCTTCCTAAATGCTTCTGAAAGTTCTTGCTGTCTGTTTTTATATTTCTAGCCAGCTTTCATTCTTTGCTGGTTTTTAAATTCTGTCTAATCGTCTGACCAAGCACAGATTTTTCAGAATTTTCTGCTTTTTCTTTCAATTTGATACTATCTTTAACTCCTTTAGTCAGCATTTGTCTGTCTCGAGTCTTTCTTTCTCTCGGGAATGTAACTTTGCTGAAAGTTATGAAATATCTCCTGAAATGTGTATCACTGCATTTCTACTGCCCTACCCTAGTGTAGTCAGTGAGGAGTCGCGAAGAGGAGAGTTGATAGGAGTTTATTTCCTATTCACAGCTGGAAATACAGCAACACGCAGAGTCCGTGTCCCAGCCGGGACCATCCTGAGATTCCGCCTCCTTCCGTAGCCAGTTTTTTATCTTAGGGAATTAACAAGCCCACTGTTGGCCCTCAGCTGGGGAGCTCGTACTCCACGAGCCCCATGGGAGATCACGCAATCAATCGGATCATCCCTGTGAGTTACTTCGGGGTTATAACATCCCCTCCCCCCTCCAAGTCTGTAAGTCTTTCTGTTGGAGGAAGCAGAGGAGGTTGTCTTGTCCACGATGCCTGTGGTTGCATCTCGGGCTGTTGCAGGTCAGGGTCGGGGGGTCGTGTAGTGTGTCAGGGAACGTCATTTCCGTGCCAACCATCTGGGAGGCACCACCGGCGATCATTTCCTGGCGAGGCCGTTGTCTGAAAACTCGGATGTCTGAGTCTCCATGTCAGATTCTGTTTCCTGCATCTCAGTGTCGAGGCCGCCAGGAGCGACGTTCCCAGGCCCCCTTGTACCCAGCTGGCAAGGTTGGAAGACGGTTCGTCCTACCTCTGGCTCCCTGCTCCGGAGGTGAGCTTGGTGCTTTCGCACCGTCTGTTCTCAAGTCTTTATTAGGTACGATACCGGTCCAACCTGTTTCACCGTGGCCCCTGGAATCCATCAGGTACCGTCACCGTGTCCCCCAATCGGAATCTTCGGAACTGTGCCCGCCCTCTTTGGTGCCACCTCTGAAGGTCTTGTCTCTGTTCTACTTTCCCACAGTATCAGGGAACATTAGGCTAAGGCAGGTTTACCGTCTCCGGCCCATCAACTGTTCAGCCGGTGCCACTCTGGTGGTAGTGCGTGGTGTGGTCCGGTGGCTGAATAAAGGGCGTAGCAGACTCATCTCCACGGATCTCGGCACCTGTTGTCCTTCAGTGATACACATTTCAGGAGATATTTGATAACTTTCAGCAAAGATACATTCCTGAGAGAAAGGAAGACTCGAGAGAGACAGATGCTGACTAAAGGAGTTTAAGATAGTATCAAATTGAAAGAAAAAGCAGAGAATTCTGAAAAATCTGTGGTGTGGTCAGAAGATTGGACAGAATTTTAAAACCAGCAAAGAATGAGAGGTCTGCAGTGCTCACTCAGCCAGACCATTTGAGGGAGGGAGGTATGGGGCCGTCCAGATGTACTTCACCCCGTTTGTCTTGATGAAGTGATCCAACTCAGGCTTGGGATCACAACACGAACTTCCCGCAGGACAATGCCATCCTCCAGGATGAGCATCCTTCTGCTTAGTCTCAAAATCCCACAGCTCCTTGGGCAGCTTCTCTTGCTGCGCCCCTGTGTAAGATGACATGATGTAACTTTGCCAATACTGATGCCCTTTCACACCCCTGCCTCACAATCAAATCCTCTCCATACTGTGAACATGGGCACTGTTTTCTCTCTTTGCCTCTCAGTTTTCTGCCCTCTCTCCTGCAGAGATGGGCCGGGGGACGGAACTAGTCCTCCAGCGGAAGACACCGGATTGATCACTGCCGATGCAATGTTGAGTGGGAAGGAAAACTTTTCCCAGGAAAGTGCCGATATCAGCAATGATCTGCATCAGGAGCCTGAGGCACTGGTGGTCGGTCATGTTGAGAGAGCTGATCCTGGGTCTGTAAACACCATGTTGGGGCCTCACCCCCTTCCAGCTGCATCTTGGTGCCATTCCCTCTGCCCTGTGGAAGGACATGTTGCTACGGAGATGATAACTGGAGAAGATGCTGCTGCCGGTGTCACTCCCTCTGCTCTTGCCCCCTCATAGGGGCTGGTTGTAATGCAGAACAAGGCCAGCAGCGCGGGTTCAATTCCCGCACCGGCCTCCCCGAACAGGCGCCAGAATGTGGCGACTAGGGGCTTTTCACAGTAACTTCACTGTAGCCTACTTGTGACAATAAGCGATTATTATTATTATTATTATCAGAGGAGCACGGTGGAGCTGCAGAAGCTGCTGGCAAGGTGAACGAGCTGCTAGGCCTTCCAAGACTTAGCAACCAAATAGCAAGCAGTGTTAGCACTCTCCGAAGAACTGCTGTGACCTGCAGCCTCTCACCTGGCCATGGCTGCAACTCTTCAGTGTAGCTGATCAAAGCCTTCTCAGCTTGTCAGTGTCACTGAAACAGCTCCCCCCCCCCCCCCCAGCTTGTCAGTGTCACTGAAGCAGCTCCCCTCCCCCCCCCAGCTTGTCAATGTCACTGAAGCAGCTCCCCCCCCCCCCCCCCAGCTTGTCAATGTCACTGAAGCAGCTGCCCCCCCCACCCCAGCTTGTCAGTGTCACTGGAGCAGCTCCCCCCCCCCCCAGCTTGTCAGTGTCACTGAAGCAGCCCCCCCCCCCCCCCCTCCCCATTGCACATTCACCTGGGTTAGTTCCTGACAGGTTCGGAACGCAGGTGGACGTCCTGTGAAATTCACCCTGACCAGTAACCAGCTCGGGAAAGGATGCTGCCCTTACCAAATTGAGTGGAGCCTCTTGCTGGCTTCAGTCGAGTCGTTTCTTGTGCAGAAGGGGAGAAAAGCTGCAAAAATAAAAATGCAGCAGCCACAGATTTCTGCTACACAAAACCTTTGTGATTTTGGCCGCATTATCCTCTTTTTAAGAATCTTTTTCATCTGAAAATTCCAGTGCTGTGGTAAGATTGCTTCTGTAAAAAACTTTTCCTGTTTTGCTAAAGTTGACTTGATGTCATGACCTCCCTTTAAAAGGTTGTATTTATTAGTTCCGATAGTTTGCACTGACGTGTTTTAGATTTTACTCAACGGCATTGCCACATTAAAGCAAAAAGATGCTAATGTTTAGTCATGTCCTTTAATTGGAGACCCAAGACATGTGCTATTGAAAGAGCATCAAAATGAGTGACTAATGCAGATATAATCTCAATAATTCAAGTTTGAATTTACATCAAGAAATTACATTTTTATTATCTATCTGTTAATATTCCAGCGAGGACAGGGTGCCATTGTTTGTTTTTCTCTGACTGACTAGTTTGAGGTTTTGATTTTGCACTTTAGGTTGATAAGTTCACAGTTGTTCCAAAACCTGACAGATAGTTACACTGAATAAAGACGGCAACCACAACAATACACCATAGAAATTGGATTGCAGGTTCATCTAACTGCACAACCCTCGAGCCGTGTCCTTCTACCTCAATTCATCACAATGCTGTCAGTTAGCCTGGCTTTCATGCAGCTATACTTACTGAACTCTCACACTGCAAGTTGATGCAATGACAGAAATGCACTCTGTTCTTTGTTTGCACCGGTCGAAAGAGAAACCTGTCAAGATGGTTTGGTATTTCGGTGAAGTAGCAACATTGTTTTCTGCTGTTTTCCATTGCCTGTACCAAAAGCTTCACATGATTTATTTGATGTTTTGAAACCGTAATTATGCAATGTTGCAGTTTAGATGGAGAATGTAAAAAGGAAATTAATATCTACAGATATTCATTACACAGTTCAGCTGTTTTTCTTATGACCCAAAGATAATCTTCAGTTCTACTGTGTTCCAACCTGCTCATGTAGGTTGGTCAAGTTCTGTATATGTTAAAACAAACCCTTTTCTTTTCTATATCTACAGGTTGTGTGGTTATCCTCCATTCTACTCCAACCACGGACTGGCCATCTCACCTGGAATGAAGAAGCGAATCCGAATGGGGCAATATGAATTCCCCACTCCAGAATGGTCAGAAGTATCGGAGGAGGGTAATCTAACTGCCTTAAACTGACTTGAAATACATTTCACTTACATTTCACCAAATTAAAATGTCACAGTCCTTCACGGTTAACTTCGCTATAAAGAGGAATGAATTGTGATTCGGGTGTAGTGACTGGCATTTCGATAAGTATGGTCAAGTCACCACAGTCCCAGATGACCATAGGCACCTTTCCCCTTTAAAGGGGGAGAGCTGACCGGTGGTGATTAAACCGGAGGATCACCACAGGCAAGGGCCAAGGTTGAGAATGTGGGGCCTTCATGAGGTTATTTATGAAGGCATTTAGATAACCTGCTAGCAAAATTGTAGATTGTTCTTTGATGAATGCAGCATCTTCACGCATCAGATTTGTTCAATGTGGATATTACTTTGCCAAAACGTCACCAGCCCTGGGCCTGCAGGATGAGAAAGCCAGCGGTCAATCTGATTGGCTATTTGGCTTCACTTTTGATTATGACCTCAGTTGTGCCTACTCCAGCTGCTTGGAATGATTTGTGCATCTCCCAGAATCCGGTGGAAGTGGGGCTGAAGCCATGTTCTTTTTCCTGTTTTCACTGCTGGTGGTTTAATGAATTGTAGTTTATGACGTGTTTAAACATAGAGAAATACAGCACAGAACAGGCCCTTCGGCCCACGATGTTATGGCGAACATGCCGATGTTGTGTTTAGCTTCGGAGGATTTGAAATAACATTACACGTGTCATAAAACACATTTCATTTGCTCATTGTTGAATGTTTCAGCCAAACAGCTGATTCGACATCTCCTGAAGACTGAGCCAACGCAGCGCATGACCATCATGGAGTTTATGAACCACCCGTGGATTAACGTACGTGCTTTATTGTGGAATGGGCTTGAAGGCTTTGACAGAAGCCATTCCTCGAGAAAAAATTATTTTGTTTTTCTTATATAATTGTTCAGGAAGTTTTCTTTTCTTCCACCTTTTTTCACTCAGTTTCTCCTCTTCCCCCCTCTCCAATCATTTAAAAAGATTGTAGCCCTTGGCAAGCTCTTGGCCAAGTGGTTATTTGTCGAAGTTCCTTTCTGCTATTTTAAAAGCGAAGCGCCCCAGTTTATCGGATTAACGGGCGCGATTGTGTCACCGTGTTGCGCCCGGTGTCGATCTTGTTGTGACGGGAGCATTGCGGGAGAGTCCCAAATGGGCTTTGTGCTGGGCGCAAAATGGGGATCACGTCACCCACAGCGCCCGGCGTGATCTGGATCACACCCCCTCTGGCATTCATGAAGCCTGTTTGAGGCCACATTCTTTCAGCACCCAGGAATCACCAGCCACACCTGAGGCCACACCTGGGCGCTGTTTAGTACTGGTCTCCACAAGAGCAGTCAAGGCATGATGGCCACTCTGGGGTCTCAGAGGAGTCCTCCCCGGTGACCAGCAACAGGCCAATCCCCTGGCATCCAGGCAGCCTGGCAGTGCCTATTCAGCACTGCCAATGGAGGGGGGTTAAGGAGGGTAATAAAGGGGCATCATAAAGGATCGGGCGGTTGAAGATGGGGGGTCCTGAAAGAGGAGCCCTCAGTGACCCCATAGCGGGGTGTCCACAGTCATGGGGGTTTCTCAGGGAATCGGAGGCACCCAGGTGCATGCTCATTGGGCAGGGTGACACACTGGCACTTCCACCTGGGGGATGGGGGTAATGTCCACATCTGTGGGGGACGTGGCATTGCCTGTGAGTGGGGGGTTTGGGGGGGCTTTCAAGCTCACTTAAAGATTGGGGTGTCCTTTCAAAATGGCGTCCCGATCTCTGAGGAGCCGGTCTGACTGGCGGGTTCAGCTCCCCAGTATTGAAAACATTTCTAAGGGCACGATTTAACTCATTGGGAACAGAGTCCCATTGCAAGCGCATTTAGCCGCGGGTTTCCCGGCGCTCGCAGCACTGAGAAACACAAGGCTATAAAACGTGACTTGTGGTTGATTAGGGGCTGCAACGGGGAACGTGGGGCCGAGGCCGAGCACACACAGCCCCTTTTGTACACTGAGGAGCTCAGCTCGCCAAGACTCCTCAATGGGGTGAGAGATCGGGAAATGCCCAACCTCCGAGTACCTCCCACCCCCAAGCCCCAACCTACACTGGGAGGGGAGTGACTCTGCCAGTGCCAGGCTCACACCCAGGTGGCACAGCCAGGCTCACACCCAGGTGGCAGTGCCAAGGTGTCCGAGCCAGGCTCGTAACCAGGTGGCAGAGCCAGGCTCACACCTAGGTGGCAGTGCCAATGTGCCCACCTGGCATGCACCTGGGGGCCTCCGATTCTCTGGGAGACCCCCACGAGTGCCGTTCCATGTGGTTCCTGTTTGTGGAGACCAGCACTAAGTGACATTCGCCCGAGGTCTCCGAGGCAAGAGAGATTGATCCCAAAGCCTCGGATAACTCTGGAATCTGCACATTAAAGTGAGACTAACTGTCTCACACTAATATGCAGATTAGCCGAAAAGTGATCAAGCTCACAGTGGGCAGGATTCACGTCGCAACATCTTGTGAGATCACGTTAGATCTTGCGATGCGTTGTGAGCCGAGTAGATCCTTGGAGCGGTGTCTCCTGGCTTTTATTGGCCATGCCGAGATAAGCTGCTTTCTGGGCACAGCGTGGCCATTGGATCGCGACCTGTCTGAGCTTGACCAGGGAGAAGCTCCATGAGGCTCAAAAAATTGTAGGTGAATTGAGGTCTGGATCACACTCAAATAAACAATGAGGACACCCCGTCAAAAGCGGCCAATATAGCAGTTAGAAATTTTTGGGGAGAGTCACGCCCAATGTTTTTATATAGTGAGAGACCAGGTGTCAAGGTGGCGCAATGGTTAGCACTGCTGCCTCACAGTGCCGAGGACCTGGGTTTAATCCCGGCTCTGGGTCACTGTCCGTGTGGGGTTTGCACATTCTCCCCGTGTCTGCGTGAGTTTCACTTCCATAACCCAACGATGTGCAGGGTAGGTGGATTGGCCACGCTAAATTGCTCCTTAATTGGAAAAATAAGAATTGGTTACTCAAAATTTATGAAAAATATAAATAGTGGGAGAGGAATTGTTTTAATGAATGCATTAATAGCAATTTACATTTGACCATGTTGAAGGTATTTGCTCCGCTTGCTTTCAGAGGCATAAGGGAGTTACAGCTTCAGGATTTTCTCAACCCGCGCCCCCCCCCCCCCCGCAACTATGCCGTCAATAATCCGAGCTTTTTAATTCACAATGGCAATGATTTACAATAAAACCTTCTGTTATGTTACTTTGTGTAATATATATATTACTCTTCTGAAGCAGCCGAGTTGTTGAAATGCTCAGTAGTCTTCTCGTGAAGGCAATCTAATTTATTGAGTATTATAACTAAATATCGTGAGTTCTTTTACTTAATACTCAATTAGTAAAACTAAGAAACAATTATAGAGATAACTAATTAAATTATACAACACAATGCTTTGATAACTGATAAAGTCTCTTTCTAGCTTTCCAGTCTGTTCTCTGCACTCCCGATGCACACTCCTTCAGAAAGAGCGGGAAAGCTATTAATATAGGTCCTGACAGTGAGACATCTAGTGTTCAATTGCCTGTACTAGCATTACATATATTGATATACAGAGATCACTACACCTTCCAGATGTGCACTGCTAATACAAGTGAAAATTGCATTTTAATTGACAGATTCTATACCGTGCTTCACAATATATTAGGGTGAACCATAATCGTTTAGTTTGAATCTGCAAACAACCAACTTTAAAAACTTTTTGAGGAAGTACCTCTATAGCCTGCGCTTTCAGGTGATGTCCATTTTGTTTCTTGATTCTCAACTTTGAATGACTTTGATCTTTGTTTTTCATTTTCTTCAGCAATCAATGCAGGTACCGCAGACGCCTCTTCATACCAGCAGGGTATTGAAGGAAGAGAAAGATCTATGGGAAGATGTAAAGGTAAAATGGGATTACTGTCCAGTCCTTAACACAACTGCCAGAGAAACCTGGCACATTTCAGGCTGTATTCATGGAAACACAGTGTAACATCTAATCGATCATTCACGCATCTCATTGCTGATTTCTTCACTGCCATTTTTTAAAATCCTGTCAATCATAGGCTCTGCAATATTGTCCACTGCAGGAATTTAGATTTTCCTTTTCTGATTTTAGCTGTTAGCTTATACAAAACCAAAACCAGTGAAGGAAAATTACAATCTGTTGTAGGATTTAAAATAATTGTACTGCTCATACCATCACTCAGTCCACATTAACTAGGAGCAAAATTCAAACCTGAGGTTTTTCTGACTTGACCCTTAGAACAAGAAACGAGTTCAATCTTGTGTCCCAGTTATTCTCCCTTTCCCAAGGTGACTTGCTTATTTGCCTCCCCTTCCTGCAAAGATGTACTTGTCTTTTCTGAGGGCGTGTCTGAGATTGTAAACGTGTTGCACAGAGTTTGAGGAACAAATGCAGGTCTTACCTGACTGTAGAATTAGGCCATCCAATTCCCCCAACTAACTGTCGAGTTATTTTATAAATTTCAATTTTTACTCTCTCCCGTCCAATCACTGTCATCTGGCTGCCAGTAGTCTCGGACTATTATGGTACAGACATGCCTTTCTGAATTAATAAGGTGGTCCCAATTCAGGAATTAGAAGTTGGGTAAATAATAGGGGTAAAATCAGCAATCCAGGTTTATTGTATGATTTTGATGAAGAACATTGAGCTCACCCAAGGAGGAAAGGCCCAGCCTGCAAAATAGTTTGTCCCTTGCCTGTTAATTCATAAAGATGTTAAAAGAGTAAAGGGAAGCGGTTGAGGTGGTTATAGTAAAGGTCCAGTCTGGTGATGCCTCAGTAACAACTTTCAGGTGCAATGCTGAAAGATGACTTTTCACCATTTTTGTTGCAATCACGTTAGCTATTTCACACAACTCTAGGGAACCACAAAATGCAGTTTATGTCTGTGTTTGAAACATGTTATAATGCGGTTTGGTACAAAGGCAATTTAATGTGTGATATTTGTGGACCCCCACCAAAGTTTCAAATCAATTCTCATTATATACCACTCGCTGCCTTAGCAAAATGATTAAAAGTTTTACAAAAGTCTAGAACAAATTTGCTGGTTTTGCCACACCAGTTCCGAAAGTTGCAAACACTTTGAGTGTGTCTACCATGGAGAGCGAGTATGGGATGAGGGAATTTAATTGAATTCTTGGTCAGGATTAAGGTCCCGTTGGAGCTGCAAGTTATTACCTCCCAACTGTATACCTGCAAAGCTCCTAACCCTGTGCACAAATCTGAATTACAAGGCACTCTCACCCAGGAAGGAAAGGAAACTTGATGATGGTTTATTGGAGGGTTGCTCTGATGTATCCCTCAGGAGCCAATTTGGAAGGGATTTTGCGCAGAGAATTGGGAGCAAGCCCCTGGCCAGTTCCTTTCAACTGGGACAATGAGGAGACAATCCTTGCAAAATGAGATGGGAACAAACAGCGCTATGTCGTATTTCTGTTATGCTGGTTCATAATTCTAATACAGTTTTCTCTCGTGACAGGAGGAAATGACCAGTGCCTTGGCAACCATGAGGGTTGACTATGAACAAATTAAAATCAAAAAGATTGAAGAGTCCTGCAATCCCTTGCTGATAAAAAGGAGAAAGAAAGCCTTAACTGCCCCAGCTCCAGCCAGCCACTAAGAACCAACATGGGGAAGTGCGCCAGGAAGTGGGCCTCATTAATTTTTAGAAAGTTATTTTTAAATGTTGCATGAAGTTCAGAAAAATTTAATCGGTTGGCTTTTTGGATTAAAAAAAATGTTTTATTTGAATTCTGCCTCTTGTGCTGAGGTGAGCTCTCTGTGGTGATACTACTAGCCAATATGTGGCCGGGTTTTTTTTAAACCAATGTAAGAGGGTTTGTCGGGAAGGTCATCTTGTGAATTCTGCGAAAGACTGACTCAGTCTTTCAACTGAATATTCCTTTGTGATTTTGTCGTTCTGTGTAAAGCTTATTTCGGAGAAACTTTGTTCATGCAATCTTGCAATTTGTCTTATTTGCAGCATTATTCGATTACTTTAAAACCATCTTGGTTTCGTGGGATTAAAATTTTGTGATTTTTAAAAATTCAAGATATTCATTATATTTGAACGTTTTTAACGCTAAAAGCTGTATTATTAAAAGCTTGCATTAATTTTTTTCATGGATTTTTAAACAAATTCGCAAAATTCATGAGATCCCCCATGAACAGAACAGGTTTTACAGTATTCCATTTCAGATGCAGCCTTGCAGTATCCATTTTATATCAAAAACTTTCAGATGTTTCTAGATGTGCCGTATTTTGGAGTTCTCAATGGTTTGACTATATTCATGCTCAGACCCTAAATGGTTAAATTAACCAAAATGTAATTGATTCTTCAGATTAGTTGGAATGTGGTCACAATTGGAACTTTTGCGATGATTCCCATTAATGCCTGGGAGGGATCTTTCTGTTCCTACAATCTGCCAGCAACTGTCTTAACTCCCATCACATCACATAAATGGATGCACATGACGTAATTACAAAATGCAACACTATTTTCTTTATAAGGCAGTACAAATAAACATCATTTCCCACTGGTAAGCATTAAAATACTGGAGAGCTATTCTTTACAAGGTCAAGTTTCTGGTTTCCCTGTCGTAAAGGTGAATAGTTGTCCCTCTGCTCTCTCAGGGGTAAATCTTATTGATGCCTAGCTCAAAGGGCTTAGGTTAGAGACGGGAGAAAAAGCTTTTTGAGTGTGGCTCCGATCACCTGTAGTGGAATGTTGAATTTGCCCATATTTGTCACTGAAATTATATAATTGGCTAAAATGCCTTGCTAGAATTTGAAATAATTACTTACCCTGCACCAAATATCCAGTAAATGTCTCCATTCAGAAGGAAAATGCACAGCAAAATAAAATTCTAAACTCTGATTGAGATGGTTCACAGAATATAACCCAAAGGTGTTTGTCCACTTGCTCATATTTCTTATGAATGTTTGTTTCAGCTGCTTCATTAGTCTTTGCGGCCGAATGCCAGTTTAAAAAGTTTGAAGTAAATTGTTTGGACTTGTTGGCAAATCCTTCTATAGCAAAATGTCTTTGAGGCAGAAGAGAGACAATCTGCCTTTCGAACTTTGAGAAACATATTTTTGTTCGTATAGTCAGAGTAGAGAGGAAATTCTAGTTTGAATATTTTGGCACCATCACAGCACAACAACACAAGTATATGTGAAACACTGAGGCAACATATTTTACATTTATCTAGTCAATACCACTGTGTTAACACCTCTTGAGGTCCCTGTGAATCAAGTGGCATCTCGTTAATTTCTGACCACACCACTGTCATCTGAGTACTTGGGAAATGAGCTCAGTGGGAGCAACCACTTTGCCCAAAAGAAGGGTTACTCCTTTTTCTCCCCAACATTTCAAATTACTTAAAGAAAAATTGTTGTAAATATTTCCACTTACAATAAATACTTTTTTAAAAAAGGTTTTTTTTTAAGTAGACGGAACTTAGTGAACTTGTTAGCTGGTAATGGTTGTTGACCGGTGAAGGGAAGCTGAACATTAGGGTTCGCAGCCTCACTGCTCTAATCCCATTGCAATGCCGCATGCATAGAGTCAGGGGGCAAGCCAGAACTTTGGAAACACACATTCATAAATTTGCTCACTACTTTTGGAAGCGTACAGGAGCTAGAACTTCTTACAGTCCGGGAATTAGTGCTTTCTCTACGATGCACTCCCAAGTTGTTAAGCCTGTGTCAACCAGCACCAAGAGTAAAGATCAAATAGATAAATTGGTATTGAGAACAGGCTATCTTCATTAACTTTTTCTTGAAACTTAGAGTACCCAATTATTTTTTCCAATTAAGGAGCAATTTAGCGTGGTCAATCCACCTCACCTGCACATCTTTGGGTTGTGGGGGTGAGACCCACGCAGACACGGGGAGAATGTGCAAACGGACAGTGGCCCGGGGCCGGGATCGAACCCGGGTCCTCAGCGTCATGAGGCAGCAGTGTTAACCAGTATGCCACCGTGCCACCTGGCTATCCTCATTAACAAGCATGGGCATCACCTTCTAACAGTCTCATCTATATTAAAGCCACAAGTTTTACTTTGTGAAACAATGTAGAAATATGCAAACCACATTCTTCAGGGTAGGGCTGTTAGTTTATGGCCAGGCTACCTACGCATCATCGTTTGTTGCCTATCAGTGCTAATTGAAAAGATAATAGCCATCTGCATCCGGTTAAGAAAATGACCCAAGATAGTGCAGCCTTACTTTTCTTTTAAGTTTTGTAGGTTGGTACTAATGCCTGATATTATAGAAACTCATGACATTTTTGCTCAAGGTGTTTTACCTAGTCTGGATTTGCTGAGTTTCTATGTCCAGTATGGACTTTGTTAGAGAGGGGATTGAAATCTTTTGTAAAAAAGTAACAAAATCAGCCATAATAGGACAGTGATTGTGCTCAAGAACTGGAAATCATTATTTGTGGGAACGAGGATTTGGAGTGGAATAAGAGAGAGTTTTAGATTTGTAGAAACAGAAATGTATCCAGTGAAGTATCTACTGACCATCAGAAGACTATTTTGTCTTGGAGCTTTGACAGTGTAGGCAATGCTTGTTAACTGGATCATCTGCTCACCACAAAATGTTTTGTCATATCAGAAACTGATCCTGCTCAAGCCTGGGTCAACAGCCGTGACAAGAGATTCAAACCTTTGTGGAAATGAATTGGCATTGAGGAGTTTTATTAGTTCTGTGTAGCTGGGCTCAGATGGCTAACAAGTAGGAGGGCTGTTGCAGATATTACAGGGTCAGTAGATCAGAGCGAGGGGCTGATGTGAACCAGAAGAAAAGGATTGGATAAGAAATGTTAAAGTTGGCCCCACTTCCGGTCTGCTGTCAACTTATGTTCACAATAAATGTTATCATTTTCTTTGTATCCTGAAGATCATAAATTCTTTAAGGCAATTAATTTAAACTTTGGCAAAAAAAGACTTAGAGAGCTAGCTGATTGAAATTGGGCCAGACTACAGTATTTTCCAAGAACTAATCATATCCACATCCTGCTCTGATCTTTCTGAAGGTCTAAAGCTTGAGTACTGAATCTGACAAATGGAATCCGAACTAAAATTGTTACTAGTTTCTGAAGAAACAGCAGAGGATTTCTGCGATGCCAGTCCACTCAAAAGAAATAACATCCTGAGCTCTCCAAAAACCTTCAAAGAAGATTCACTTTCCCCTCGTAACTCTTAATTTTCTTTACTGCTGTGCTAAGTGACAATACACGGTGCACCATGCGAAGGTGATCAAGTTCCCAGAGATTGCATCAAAGATTCTGGTAAGCATTTGAGGCAAAAGTGCGAATGTGGTATTGGTGCAAAAATGAATCTGGAATGGACAGGAAATGGGATTTTCAGTTATTTTCTTGTAATAGGCAACTTTCTGCATTAAAGAGTACAGAGCCAGCCATTGGATCACCGAGCGCTGTGTGAATAAATAAGGTACATCCACTTCAAGGAGGCTGCAAATCAGTGTTGTTTAATGAGCCAAGGCCCTTTGGCAGGAGGCATTGATCATTTGTCAGAAAATATCACATTAGAGCAATATTTTTCTAAATATCTGAGTGAATTATTGAGATGGAAAGTAATTAACAATTTATTTTTCAAAAGAGGAAGTATTATTTTTGACTACACTTTGTTCTGCTGCTGAAAAGTCCAAGAAATAATTAACACTTGTTAGCACAGTGAGACCCAAAGTACCCAGTATACACTGCAGAGCAGGGCCTAGCGGGCCGTGAAGCCTGTTCACCAACCATATAGACTTATTAAAGCTGCGCATTGTTTGTGAACTAGAGGCCACACCCAACACAGTGTGACCGGAAGAAGTAAGCAGTATTCCAAATGCAAAATAATTGCAGTATTTTTACGGGTAATCCTCTCCTGGTAATAGGCCTGCCGAGCACTCATCTCCCACCAATGCCTTGCTCTTCAGCCAATTTCTCAAAAAGATTTTTCTACTACGAGGGTTTCTCAGAATGCCCAGCGGCCTTTCCAAAACAGCTACTGCCTGTCATTTCAGCCCTGAACCCAGAGAACTGGCAGAGTTTACACTAAATTAATTCACCTTCCAGCCGAGCCTGGCTCGGTGCAGCGCAGACACAGCCAATTCAGAGTTTGTGTAGCTGGGTGCTACAGTATCAGCTCCAAGTGACGGCAGTCATTATGCCTGGAGTGGACAGGGGTAGAAAATGCAGCTGAGCCCCTTTGTGATCCAGTGTTTGCCCTCCCAGCATGCCGGTGGCATACAGGTGGAAATTGCGCCAATCAGGTACTTGTGTTAAGTAAAATGGACTGTACCAATCACTGAGTGTTAAACGTGATCACATTCTGAGCCAATACTTTGCTTTTGTGTCCCCTTCCTCTTTCCTTCCTTTGTACACACGCACAAGCCACAAGTGCTGATCTATATAATAGTTTAGTTTTATAAACACAGCTTGTATATAGCATTAAAATGGCATATAGCTACATGAAAACAATTAGAGGTTTCACTTGGGAAGAGACACATTCACTGAATCTCAGGACAGCTCGACCACAGGAACTGGACCATGTGTGTCTCCGATGGGGACCTGCAGGCGTATTTTACACTGAATTCACTTTGGGTGGCTTTTTAAAAATTTTGTGTTGTCTTCACTTCACATCTCCAAATTGTCATGCAAATTCGGGCGTCACAAGAAAGTTACATCAAAATGATACTTAATGTGAACTTTTGTGAGGAAGATGTGGAACCTTTATCGTGGGAGTCCCTACTTTAATCTAACCCACCTGCCACTGGTGGGTTGAGTTTTCATCAAATCCCCATTTACACCTCGTCCTTCTGGGAGAGGATTTGAACCGGATAACCAACCTGACCCCTTCCTGTTCCAGCTGGGCTTGTTTGGTGAAAATTAGGACTTTGGTTTTGGTCTGAATGTGACCCTGATCAGTGTTTATTGCTGTAAGCTGCTGTTTGAAATCTGAAAAGTCGGGTATCGAGGTTTTGACGAGCCGTATATTGACCTCCGCTTACTTCATACAACTGTTGAGTTTTGATTGCATTGTCCAGCTCTATTCTTTCTATATAAAATGTGTCTGAGGTATTTTTCACTACATCTATCAAATCACACAGGGGTATTTTTTCTCCTCTTTTCATTTACTATCTTAGACAGATTGGCATGTTACGTGTTATGTTCTGTGACTATACCCCATTTATACCACACTGTATTCAAAGATACAACCTTCAGCAATTAAAAAAATATATATTTATTCAATCCTTTTATTTTGTTCTCTTGTCTGTCTCTATTTCTGTTGATGTGGAGATGCCGGCGTTGGACTGGGGTGAGCACAGTAAGAAGTCTTACACCAGGTTAAAGTCCAACAGGTTTGTTTCGAATCATTAGCTTTTGGAGCACTGCTCCTTCTTCAGGAGAATTTATTTCTGTTGCAATGCTAAAATCAATGAGTAGATTGTCCAACAAAGAACAAAGAAAATTACAGCACAGGAACAGGCCCTTCGGCCCTCCCAGCCTGCGCCGATCCAGATCCTTTATCTAAACCTGCCTCCTATTTTCCAAGGTCTACTTCCCTCTGTTGCCGCCCATTCATATACCTGTCTAGATGCCTCTTAAATGATGCTATCGTGCCCGCCTCTACCACCTCCGCTGGTAAAGAGTTCCAGGCACCCATCACCCTCTGCGTAAAAAACTTTCCACGCACATCTCCCTTAAACTTTCCCCCTCTCATCTTGAAATCGTGACCCCTTGTAACTTACACCCCCACTCTTGGGAAAAGCTTGTTGCTATCCACCCTGTCCATACCTCTCATAATTCTGTGGACCTCAATCAGGTCCCCTCTCAACCTCCATCTTTCCAACGAAAACAATCCTAATCTACTCAACCTTTCTTCATAGCTAGCACCCTCCATACCAGGCAACATCCTGGTGAACCTCCTCTGCACCCTCTCTAAAGCATCCACATCCTTCTGGTAATGTGGCGACCAAAACTGGACGCAGTATTCCAAATGTGGCCGAACCAAAGTCCTATACAACTGTAACATGACTTGCCAACTTTTGTACTCAATATCCCGTCCGATGAAGACAAGCATGCTGTATGCCTTTTTGACCACTCTATCAACCTGCGTTGCCACCTTCAGGGTACAATGGACCTGAACTCCCAGATCTCTCTCTACATCAATTTTCCCCAAGACCCTTCCATTGACCATATAGTCCGCTCTTGAATTTGATCTTCCAAAATGCATCATCTTGCATTTGCCTGGATTGAACTCCATCTGCCATTTCTCTGCCCAACTCTCCAATCTATCTATATTTTATTGTATTCTCCGACAGTCCTCCTCGCTATCTGCAACTCCACCAATCTTAGTATCATCTGCAAACTTGCTAATCAGACCACCTATACCTTCCTCCAGGTCATTTATGTAGATCACAAACAACAGTGGTCCGAGCACGGATCCCTGTGGAACACCACTAGTCACCCTTCTCCATTTTGAGGCACTCCCTTCCACCACTACTCTCTGTCTCCTGTTGCCCAGCCAGTTCTTTATCCATCTAGCTAGTACACCCTGAACCCCATATGACTTCACTTTTTCCTTCAACCTGCCATGGGAAACCTTATCAAACGCCTTACTGAAGTCCATGTATATGACATCTACAGCCCTTCCCTCATCAATTAACTTTGTCACTTCCTCAAAGAATTCTATTAGGTTTGTAAGACATGACCTTCCCTGCACAAAACCATGCCGCCTATCACTGATAAGTCTATTTTCTTCCAGATGTGAATAGATCCTATCCCTCAGTATCTTCTCCAACAGTTTGCCTACCACTGACGTTAAGCTCACAGGTCTATAATTCCCTGGATTATCCCTGCTACCTTTCTTAAACAGAGGGACAACATTAGCAATTCTCCAGTCCTCCGGGACCTCACCCGTGCTCAAGGATGCTGCAAAGATGTCTGTTAAGGCCCCAGCTATTTCAACCCTCGCTTCCCTCAGTAACCTGGGATAGATCCCATCCGGTCCTGGGGACCTGTCCACCTTAATGTCTTTTAGAATACCCAAAACTTCCCCCTTCCGTATAACAACTTGACCTAGAGTATTTAAACAGCCATCCCTAGCCTCAACATCCATCTTGTCCCTCTCCTTTGTGAATCTGATGCAAAGTACTCATTAAGAATCTCACCCATTTCCTCTGAGTCCACGCATAAATTCCCTCTTTTGTCTTTGAGTGGGCCAATCCTTTCTCTAGTTACCCTCTTGCTCCTTATATACGAATAAAAGGCTTTGCGATTTTCCATAACCCTGTTAGCCAAAGATACTTCATGACCCCTTTTAGCCCTCTTTATTGCACGTTTGAGATTCGTCCTACTTTCCCGATATTCCTCCAAAGCTTCATCAGTTTTGAGTTGCCTCGATCCTATGTATGCTTCCTTTTTCATCTTAGCTAGTCTCACAATTTCACCCGTCATCCATGGTTCCCTAATCTTGCCATTTCTATCTTTCATTTTCACAGGAACATGTCTGTCCTGCACTCTAATCAACCTTTCCTTAAAAGACTCCCACATTTCAAATGTGGATTTACACAATAAACTTACGGAATTGTGATCGCTATTCCCAAAGTAATCACCGACTGAAACATCAACCACCTGGCCGGGATCATTCCCCAATACCAGGTCCAGTATGGCCCCTTCCCGAGTTGGACTATTTACATACTGCTCTAAAAAACTCTCCTGGATGCTCCTTACAAACTCTGCTCCATCTACGCCTCCAACACTACACGAATCTCATTCAATGTTGGGGAAGTTAAAATCTCCCATCACAACCACCCTATTGCTTCTACATTTTTCTATAATCTGTCTGCATATTTGTACCTCTACTTCATGCTCGCTTTTGGGAGGTCTGTAGTAAAGTCCCAACAATGTTACTGCACCCTTCCTATTTCTCAGCTCCACCCATATTGCCTCAGTGCTCAAATCCTCCATCGTGCCCTCCTTAATCACAGCTGTGATATCATCTCTGGCGAGTAATGCAACTCCTCCACCCCTTCTACCTCCCTCTCTATCCCTCCTGAAGCATCTATACCCTGGGATATTCAGTTGCCAGTCCTGCCCTTCCCTCAACCAAGTCTCAGTAATACCAATAACATCATATTCCCAGGTACTGTTCCAAGTCCTAAGTTCATCTGCCTTACCTGCTACACTTCTCGTATTAAAACAAATGCACCTCAGACCACCTGTCCCTTTGCGTTCATCAACTCTTCCCTGTCTACTCTTCCCCTTAGTCACATTGAGTTTATTGTCTCGTACCTTACTGGCTTTAGTTGCTGCTTCACTACTGACCTCTAACTTCCTAATCTGGTTCCCATCCCCCTGCCACATTAGTTTAAAACCTCCCCAACAGTGGTAGCAAAAGCACCCCCTAGGACATTGGTTCCAGTCCTGCCCAGGTGTAGACCATCCGATTAGTAATGGTCCCACCGTCCCCAGAACAGGTTCCAATGTCCCAAAAATCTGAACCCCTCCCTCCTGCACCATCTCTCAAGCCACGTATTCATTCTGACTATTCTTGAATTTCTACTCTGACTGTCTCATGGCACTGGTAGCAATCCTGAGATTACTACCTGTGAGGTCCTACTTTTTAAACTTATCTCCTAACTTACTAAATTCTGATTGTAGGACCTCATCCCGTTTTGTACCTATATCGTTGGTGCCTATATGCACCACGACAACTGGCTGTTCACCCTCCCCCTTCAGTATGTCCTGCAGCCGATCTGAGACATCCCTGACCCGAGCACCCGGGAGGCAACATACCATTTGGGAGTCTTGTTTTCGACCACAGAAACGCCTGTCTACTCCCCTTACAATTGAATCCCCTATGACTATAGCCCTGCCAGTCTTTCCCGCCCTTCTGTGCAGCAGAGCCAGCCACGGTGCCATGAGCCTGAACAAAGTCCAGATTTATTCTTATTAAAATTTGAGGCAAGATATTGGGTATATTTGCAGAGAAATTGTTCACATCTGCCAAAAATCTTAAGCCTCTGTTCATTGGAATGGCTTCTTCTACAAAGCCAATGCAGCACGAGTATCCTGAATAATGACATTTGAATAATACCGAATATATTGCAACTTCAACCGGGCATCTTCCTGTCACTCACTGTCAGGGATGTTAGAGAGTGGGATTAAAGGATCTTGCATAACATCAGGCACTGTCTGTCTAAGCTGTTGAAAGGATATTGGGTATGTTTTCATTGCAATCATTTTGCCACTGTTAGTAACGTATAGAAATGACTTGTGGAAAATGAGCTCATTGCCTCCATTGGCTGCTACATGGAAGTACTGGGGTCTGTGGAGGACAATTCTGTGTGAGCAGGGAATGGAACTGTTTGTGAGATGTGGATCTCTGACAGCAGGGCCTAGTGTCTCTCTGGCCCCTCAGCCTGGTACCTCGCTCCTTCTAATCCTTGTCCTCCTCAAAGCAGAGGAACTTTCATTGGTTTCCGTGACCCCGGATTGCAACCTTTTTTTTGGTAAATATTTTAATTAAAGTTTTCATTTTATAAAACACAAAATAAACAAATCCATACAAACAAAATACCATTCAGAAACCCCAACCGTTGAAGAACCCCTTCCCCATCCCAACCATAACATGAATTTTTTTTCTGTTCCTCTCCCCTACTTGGTTTCAGGGGCAGCACGGTAGCATTGTGGACAGCACAATCGCTTCACAGCTCCAGGGTCCCAGGTTCGATTCTGGCTTGGGTCACTGTTTGTGCGGAGTCTGCACATCCTCCCCGTGTGTGTGTTTCCTCCGGGTGCTCCGGTTTCCTCCCACAGTCCAAAGATGTGCAGGTTGGGTGGATTGGCCATGATAAATTGCCCTTAGTGTCCAAAATTGCCCTTAGTGTTGGGTGGGGTTACTGGGTTATGGGGATAGGGTGGAGGTGTTAACCTTGGGCAGGGTGATCTTTCCAAGAGCCGGTGCAGACTCGATGGGCCGAATGGCCTCCTTCTGCATTGTAAATTCTATGTAATCTATGTAATAACCCCCTCCCTGGGCTTCCCGGGGTGGGAACACCAGCTCCCCAGCCATCCTGAAGCTCATTCCCATAAGGAGGGGGGGGGGGGGGTAGACTGGAACCCCACCTTTGTCTATGCCCACTCCCTCTCCGATTGGCCAGCCGCTCCAGAGGGTCCCAGTGAGGGATGTCTCACGCAGCCCTGGTTAATAAGCCTAGAATCCTTTATTACTGTGGGCTGCTCGATGTGGAATCGCTCAGCTTCACACCAACCTGGGGGGGCGGCAGGGGTGGGTCAGCCATCCACGCTCCCCCCCCCCCCCCCCCAAAATTACTTAGCCCATAGAGTGGTCAGAGCACAGAAGATGACCATTTGACCTGCTGTGTCCAAGCCTCTGTGTGCAAGATCGGGTTGAATGTATTGCTGGAGGTTATGTCCCGTGACTCCCAGCCTCCAGGCACCTTGCTGCTTTCCATCACTATGGTGCTTTGTCGTTCCACAGAGATCCAAATGGATTGGTTTTGACTGAGTTCAACATTGTTAAAAAACATTTTCAATATCTTTGCAATTAATAAACAGAAGCATTTAAGGAACCTGGAAAAAAGCCCATGTTTCTTAATGGGCCGTGATCTCTTCAGAGTTTCTGGTCACAGTGTCGTGGAGAATGGTCTTCAATTCCTGGGGACCGGCTGACTCTAGTCCACCAATAATTTTGAAACAGAAACAAAAGATGTTGGAGAATCTCAGCGGGTCTGACAGCGTCTGTGGAGAGAGAAGGGAACTAACGTTCCGAGACTGGATGGTCTTTGTCAACGCCAGCGAGAAGTGGAAATAGAATGAGATTCATACTGTTATGGAGGGGGGGGGGGGGGTGATAATGGACTGATGGGGCTGGATAGAGGGTCAACTGGTTTAGCACACTGGGCTAAATCGCTGGCTTTTAAAGCAGGCCAAGACAGGCCGGCAGCACGGTTCAATTCCCGTATCAGCCTCCTCGAACAGGTGCCGGAATGTGGTGACTAGGGGCTTTTCACAGTAACTTCATTTGAAGATTACTTGTGACAATAAGCCATTTTCATTTCATTTCATTTCAGCTATAGGTGAGCAGTGTGTTAAAGGACAACTTGGAACAGGAAACAGCCTTAGATTCAACTACATCTACATACTTTTTTATTAATTTGTCCAATTAAGGGGCAATTTAGCATGGCCAATCCACTTATCTTGCACATCTTTGGGTGTGGGGGTGAAACCCACGCAGACACGGGGAGAATGTGCAAACTCCACACGGACAGTGACCCAGAGCCGGGATCGAACCTGGGACCTCAGCGCCGTGAGGCAGCAGTGCTAACCACTGCGCCGCCCACTACATGTACACTACATTACTGAAACATGGTTAAAGGATGGTCACGACTGGGAGTTAAATATCCGAGGGTATCAAACTATTCGGAAGGACAGAGTGGATGGTAAGGGAGGTATCTGTTGCTCTGTTATTTAAGGATGACATCCGGGCAATAGTAAGGGATGACATCGGTGCGATGGAGGATAAGGTTGAATGCATTTGGGTGGAAATCAGGAATAGTAAGGCAAAAAAGTTACTGATAGGAGTAGTCTATCGGCCACCAAATAGTAACGTTATGGTGGGGCAGGCAATAAACAAAGAAATAACGGATGAATGTAGAAATGGTACAGCAGTTATCATGGGGGATTTTAATCTACATGTCGATTGGTTTAACCAGGTCGGTCAAGGCAGCCTTGAGGAGGAGTTTATAGAATGTATCCGCGATAGTTTCCTGGAACAGTATGTAATGGAACCTACGAGGGAACAAGCGGTCCTAGATCTGGTCCTGTGTAATCAGACAGGATTGATTCATGATCTCATAGTTAGGGATCCTCTCAGAAGGAGCGATCACAATATGGTGGAATTTAAAATACAGATGGAGGGTGAGAAGGTAAAATCAAATACAAGTGTTTTGTGTTTAAACAAAGGAGATTACAATGGGATGAGAGAAGAACTAGCTAAGGTAGACTGGGAGCAAAGACTTTATGGTGAAACAGTTGAGGAACAGTGGAGAACCTTCCAAGCGATTTTTCAGTGCTCAGCAAAGGTTTATACTAACAAAAAGGAAGGACGGTAGAAAGAGGGAAAATCGACCGTGGATATCTAAGGAAATAAGGGAGAGTATCAAATTGAAGGAAAAAGTATACAAAGTGGCAAATATTTGTGGGAGACTAGAGGACTGAGAAATCTTTAGGGGGCAACAGAAAGCTACTAAAAAAGCTATAACGAAGAGTAAGATAGATTATGAGAGTAAACTTGCTCAGAATATAAAAACAGACAGTAAAAGTTTCTACAAATATATAAAACAAAAAAGAGTGGCTAAAGTAAATATTGGTCCTTTGGAGGATGAGATGCGAGATTTAATAATGGGAGATGAGGAAATCGCTGAGGAACTGAACAGGTTTTTTGGGTCGGTCTTCACAGTGGAAGACACAAATAACATGCCAGTGACTGGTAGAAATGAGGTTATGACAGGTGAGGACCTTGCGAGGATTGTTATCACTAAGGAGGTAGTGATGGGCAAGCTAATGGGGCTAACGGTAGACAAGCCTCCTGGTCCTGATGGAATGCATCCCAGAGTGCTAAAAGAGATGGCTAGGGAAATTGCAAATGCACTAGTGATAATTTACCAAATTTCACTAGACTCTGGGTGGTCAAGCAAACGTGACACCACTGTTTAAAAAAGGAGATAGGCAGAGAGCAGGAAATTATAGGCCAGTGAGCTTAACTTCAGCAGTAGGGAAGATGCTGGAATCATCAAGGAAGAAATAGCGAGGCATCTGGATGGAAATTGTCCCATTGGGCAGACGCAGCATGGGTTCATAAAGGGCAGGTCGTGCCGAACTAATTTTGTGGAATTTTTTGAGGACATTACCAGTGCGGTAGATAACGGGGAGCCAATGGATGTGGTGTATCTGGATTTCCAGAAAGCCTTTGACAAGGTGCCACACAAAAGGTTGCTGCATAAGATAAAGATGCATGGCATTAAGGGTAAAGTAGTAGCATGGATAGAGGATTGGTTAATTAATAGAAAGCAAAGAGTGGGGATTAATGGGTGTTTTTCTGGTTGGCAATCAGTAGCTAGTGGTGTCCCTCAGGGATCCGTGTTGGGCCCACAATTGTTCACAATTTACATAGATGATTTGTAGTTGGGGACCAAGGGCAATGTGTCCAAGTTTGCAGATGACACTAAGATGAGTGGTAAAGCAAAAAGTGCAGAGGATACTGGAAGTCTGCAGAGGGATTTGGATCGGTTAAGTGAATGGGCTAGGGTCTGGCAGATGGAATACAATGTGGAAAAATGTGAGGTTATCCATTTTGGTAGGAATAACAGCAAAAGGGATTATTATTTAAATTATAAAATATTAAAACATACTGCTGTGCAGAGAGACCTGGGTGTGCTAGTGAATGAGTCGCAAAAAGTTGGTTTACAGGTGCAACAGGTGATTAAGAAGGCAAATGGAATTTTGTCCTTCATTGCTAGAGGGATGGAGTTTAAATTAGGGAGGTTATGCTGCAATTGTATAAGGTGTTAGTGAGGCCACACCTGGAGTATTGTGTTCAGTTTTGGTCTCCTTACTTGAGAAAGGACGTACTGGCACTGGAGGGTTTGCAGAGGAGATTCACTAGGTTAATCCCAGATCTGAAGGGGTTGGATTATGAGGAGAGGTTGAGTAGACTGGGACTGTACTCGCTGGAATTTAGAAGGATTAGGGGGATCTTATAGAAACATGTAAAATTATGAAGGGAATAGATAGGATAGATGCGGGCAGGTTGTTTCCACTGGCGGGTGAAAGCAGAACGAGGGAGCATAGCCTCAAAATAAGGGGAAGTAGATTTAGGATTGAGTTTAGGAGGAACTTCTTCACCCAAAGGGTTGTGAATCTATGGAATTCCTTGCCCAGTGACGCAGTAGAGGCTCCTTCATTAAATGTTTTTCAGGTAAAGATAGATGGTTTTTTGAAGAATAAAGGGATTAAGGGTTATGGTGTTCGGGCCGGAAAGTGGAGCTGAGTCCACAAAAGTTCAGCCATGATCTCATTGAATGGCGGAGCAGGCTCGAGGGGCCAGATGGCCTACTCCTGCTCCTAATTATTATGTTTTTATGTTAACGATCTCTAGCCACTTCATGTTGCCGCAATGTGCTGTCTAATCCAGAATAAATCTTCAATTATTACAGTTTAAATTCACGAAGAGAGGCAATTTTCACATAGGCCCAGATTAAACTTCTGTTCTCGCTCAATGGAAACAAAACTGTTGAGGCAAATGCTTCAGTTTCTGGCAACTTTCAGGGTCAAAGCAGCTAAGAAATTTCACTTCTGAAAATGGGCAGAATCAGCCCAGGTGGCGGGAAGTGGAGTTGGAGGCGGGGGTGAGTTAGGGAAGCTCAGTTAGTTGGGAGCCAGGACAGCTCCCTGATGCTTGCCATCTCCCCGCTGTCTCCTGGCAAATTTCCCGGGACAGGCTGCCGGCAGAATCCGCAATCTGCTCCATGAAGGTGGGTTACCAATTAGATCCATCAAGGCCGTTTTCTTTGGATGTGGATGGAGTGGGGGGAAATGGGGGGTGGGTTGTACACAATGTTGTTTGGTTGTTTTTGGCTCTTTGGGGCTGTTTTCAAAACTGCAGCATTTTCCCAATATCAGACCCGCCCTCCACTCCGGATTCTGGAAGCTATTCCTGCCAACAGAGAGAGAGGCTCATCCAGGCCAGAGTTAGAATATTATAGTTAGTTCTCATTTTAACCTTCTTTGTTCAAATGAAGGCATCTGATCCCGATGTTCCAAAATTCTGAGGCATTTTAACGGAGAAACCTGTTTGTACCACAACCTTGGTGACTTCACCCTACACCGAGAATTTCCTGATCCTCTCTCTGACAATGGGTGTGATCATCCCGAATGGGAACAGGATCCCACAGCGAACACAATTATCCGGGTGTCTCCCGGTGTCCAGAGTGCCGAGAGACACCACGTTATTGAACGGCCATTCGGGTAAATCGGAGCCTCAGCTGGGAATGCACAGCCAAGGCCATCCTTAACTCTGCTCTCCAGAACTCCCCAATGCAGGGAGAGATCGGGACCCTGGACAGGATCCCAAACCCCCCTAAGCCCCAACTCATCAATACCCTGTTCCCATTTGGGTAGATCAGGCCCATTGTCAGAGAGAGAGAGGCACTGCCCGGGCCTGATCCCCATCGCGTTAAAAATGCCAGTTTGGCACCTTGTAAGTATCAGCTTGGCACGACACTGCCAGGGTGCCACCCTGCCCAGCGGGCAGCACCTGGGGGCTCCAATCCCCTGGGAGACCCCCACGAGTGCCGTTCCGTCTGGTCCCCTCTGAGCGACGCTCGCCAGAGGTTTCGTGGAGAGGGGATTAGATCCCACACCCTGTTTGGATCTTGGGGACGCAGTTCAGAGTGAGAGTAACTCTTAATATGCAGATTTGCCAGAAAGTGATCCCGCCCACAATGAGTGGGTTTCACATCGCACCGTCTGGCGAGATTGCGTTAGATCTCCCGAGGTGTGGTGAGCCGTGAAGATCCCGGAAGAGGAACCACCCAGCATCTACTGCCCGCTCTGCGCTGCTTTTCGGGCGCAACACGGCTGGCAGATCCCGCCCAATATTTCTATCCTCTTACCCTCATTCAATCTCATCATTCTGAAAGATTCTGTCAGATTATAGACGGCTACCTTGGCATGACAAACTGGAATGGCTTCGTCAACTGAAGCAGTTCCTGTCCAGTTGTAGCATAACCTCGACAATGTCCAGGCTGGGCTGACAAGTGACCAGTAACATTCGCGCCACACAAGAGCCACGCAATGACCATCTCCAGTTTAAAAAGTATTTTATTCAGGGCATTTTCATACAAGCAAGAAAAGCAGAACAACCAAACAACATTGTGTACAACCCACCCCCCATTTCCCCCCACAGCACCCTCTCCTCATCTCCCGCCTTCCCCATTTAGACACCCCCCCCCCCCCCACCCCCCAGCTGACCCCTTATACCTCCTTAAAGAAATCAATAAACGGCTTCCCCTCCGGGTGAACCCATCCACCGACCCCTTCACGATGAACTGAATCTTTTTCACCCTCAGGTCACCCCCGCTTTCAGCGGCTCCGAGTCCCTCCACCTGAGCAAGATCTGTCTCTGGGCCATCAGGGAGGCAAATGCCAAAACATCGGCCTCTCTCATCCCCTGCACTCCCAGACCTTCCGACACCCCGAATATTGCCACCTCTGGACTCGGCCTGCGGTGATATGTCTGCGTATAGTTTGTATATAATTATTAATGTGACCTCTAACCAACTGGTGGCGTCAGATATCCGTCATGGACGTGAGATACCAGGCAGTTGATTGAACATACGGAGATTCCAAAGTTTAATGTCCTCACTCTCCCTGAATCTCCCTCATTCTCCCTCACTCTCCCTGAATCTCCCTCATTCTTCCTCACTCTCCCTCACTATCCCACATTCTCCCTCATTCTCCCTCATAAACTCCATTGCCTCCTCTGCTGTGCCAAAATAATACTCTTGCTTCTGGAAACTCACCTGCAGGCAGTTCAGATACAACACCCCAAATTTCACCCCCTTTTTGAAGAGAGCAGCTTTAACCCGGTTAAACCCGGCCCTCCTCTTCACCAGCTCCGCTCCCACGTCCTGGTACACTCACAGCTCACTCCCTTCCCTGGTAAATTTCCAGGTCTGCCTCGCCCATCGAAGGATCCTCTCCTTGTCCGGAAAGCAATGTCGTCGCCCCACCATCGCCCTTGGTAACTCACTCACCTGTGGCCTCCTCCTCATCGCCCTGTGGACTTAGTCCACCTCCAGGGGAAGGTCAAAGACCATCTCCCCATCAGCTTCTCCAGCCTCTTTGCCACATTCACGCCAACCTCCATATCTTCAATGTCTTCAGGCAAGCTGACAATCCTGAGACTTTGCCACCCAAAGGGTTGTGAATCTATGGAATTCCTTGCCCAGTGAAGCAGTTGAGGCTCCTTCATTACATGTTTTTAAGGTAAAGATAGATAGTTTTTTGAAGAATAAAGGGATTAAGGGTTATGGTGTTCGGGCCGGAAAGTGGAGCTGAGTCCACAAAAGATCAGCCATGATCTCATTGAATGACGGAGCAGGCTCGAGGGGCCAGATGGCCTACTCCTGCTCCTAGTTCTTATGTTCTTCTTATGTTCTGGTTCTCCTGCATCACCCCATCTCAGCCACCAATGAAGTGAGCTGCTCCTCGTGCACCCCCACCACCTCCACCACTTCCTGGATCGCCCGGCCCTGGAAATCCAGGCTGTGCTCCGCTCTCTCAATCCCCGACTTGGCCAGGTCTTCCAGGGCCTCCTTCCTCTGCTGACAAAACCTTTGATTGAGAAACTCTATTCACTGCTCCATTGACCGGGCGGGCAGAGTGGCTCCCTTGCCCTCCACCATCTTATCCTATGGTGCACCATGAATACACTCCTGCTCCAGTAGCTCCTTCTTGTCCCACTCCCAGCCCATGGATACACCCACCAGCAACACCAGAAGAGTAAAACCTTCCCGAGGCACTCCTGTACCTCTTGCTCTCAAATACTTCGCCCTTCGAATGGGGAAAGATCAAAAAGAATCACCTTGAGCAGGAGTCAAGTGTGACTGCTCACTCCATGGCCGCCATCGGATGTCCGACCATCTCCATTAAGAGAAATCAAACCATCACCCCTTGACCTAGGGGAGGCGGTGGCACAGTGAATTGCCGCTGGACCAGTAAACCAGAGACCCAGAGTAATGCTCTGGAGGCCCAGGTTCAAATCCCACCACTGAAGATGCTGAAATTTGATCCAATAAAAATCTGGAAGGCTAAAATTGTCCAGCGCTGCCACACATGGAGGGGGAGCCGTGCTGCTGGCTGGAGGGGCTTCGGCAGGGGCTGGGGCTGGGGGGGTGGTCTGGTGTGACGAAGGGGGTTCAGAGGGGGACTATCTGGCAGGTCGGGTCCATGTGCGGCTGGTGACATGCCCCACTGCAGGTCGTCACCGTGCGCATGCGCGGCCACGAACCTGGTCATTTTATGGCCGTTTTTGGCACGGGGGCCATGGGTTTTACCCGGTGTCGCTGCTAGCCCCTCACCGGTCCCGGAATTGGTGAGGGTTCGGCGCTGATTTTGGCATCATAAAACACCACTGTTCCCACGCCAGCACTTAGCCACAAAATCGGAGAATCCAGCCCATGGTCTCTGCCATCTAGAAGGACAAGAGCAGCAGATATCTGGGAACCCCACCACCCGGCGGTTCCCCTCCAATTCACTCACCACCCTGACTGGGAAATATATCGCCATTCACTGTCGCTGGGGAAACATCCTGCAATCCCTCCCTAACAGCACTGTGGGTGTACCTACACCACGTGGTCTGCAGTGGTTCAAGAAGACCGCTTTTCCAGCACGGTAGCACAAGTGGATAGCACTGTGGCTTCACAGCGCCAGGGACCCAGGTTCGATTCCCCGCAGGGTCACTGTCTGTGCGGAGTTTGCATGTTCTCCCCGTGTCTGCGTGGGTTTCCTCCGGGTGCTCTGGTTTCCTCCCACAGTCCAAAGACCTGCAGTTAGATGGTTTGGCCATAATCAATTGCCCTTAGTGACCAAAAAAGATTAGGAGGGGTTATTGGGTTACAGGGATAGGGTGGCAGTGAGGGCTTAAATGGGTCGGTGCAGACTCGATGGGCCGAATGGTCTCCTTCTGCACTGTATGTTCTATGTTCTCAGGGGCAATTAGGGATGGGCAATAAATACTGACCTAACCAGCGAAGCCCACATCTTGAAAATTTATAATAAAAATGTAATGTCTGTTCCACGTTGGCATTGGGCCAAGATGGGAGGTGGTGGATGGGATGTATAATCTGACCAAGCCACGAGGGCCTGATTTATGCCTCCTGACAAAGTGTAGCTCCTTCCTAATGTCTCCAATAGTACAGTGGTCTATTTATTTTGCACAGGGATGTGTACAGGGATAAGTACCGAATCTTGGTTTGGCAGCCTTTCATTCCACAAGACAATAATTTGTTGAATTCTTTGTTAAGCATCATGTGGAGCGTTACTCCGACATGGCAGCACTCTCTGCCATGCTTGCTGCAGAGGACACACAGTGGGCTGAGAGGGTGCCCACCTCGCTGGCCTGTTTTCTCCGCTCTGTCTCTTCTTGTCCAGCTGATCTTTCCATTTCTGCTTGTCTCTTCCATTGTCCCACCCATTGTCCAGGCCCAGAGGTCACATCTGTCAGTGACTGTCTTCCTTTTGTCACCGTCAATATCCACCATCTTTGTATCTTGCTTGCAAGTGTCCTTCTGGTGGAGATATGGACGAGCAGGAGGTCAGGAGTGACCAATCACAGATGGTCATTGGGTTTGCGGCTGGTGTCTGTCTGATGAGCGTGACTGAGCCAGCGCAGACATCATTGGCTTTATATTGAGTGAATGCCGATGGGATTGATATGCTGCAGAACCTTGTACGTTAAGAATTTCCAAGGACATTTCTGAGAGATTAAAGGTGGAACCTATTCAGATTTTTCTCGTGCCCAGCATCGGTTGTCCAGGCCTCACTTTTGGAGACTGGACACAGATTTGGGAAATTCTGGTGCTCCATATTCTGTGGAGAATTTGTTTTGGAGATAAGTAATTAAACATTTCTCTGTGGGAGCTGCCTGTAACTAAAGGTAAATATATTTATGCTTATATGTTTTCACAAGGATCAGGGAAGCTGTATCTGCTCGAGGTCCAGTTTGCTGCAGTTGATTGCATGCGATTCACTGTTCAGTGTTCTCTTATGTTAGACGTCCGGTGTTGGAGAGCAAGGCTGAAAAGTCACTGAATGCATCATGTTCAGCATAATTCTCTGGTGCTGTTCTGCCTCAGCTCGGCGGTTAGGCTGAATGTTCGCTTTCAAACAGCCAGATTTAACCTCACTGCAGCTACATGGTTTATGACATTGTCCCCCCCCCCCCCCCTTTCTCTCTGTACAAGTCTTGTCTGACCACTCATTTCTTGCAGTTATGAAGGCACGTGTCGGTATGTGTCAGCACTTTTGCAATGACTGTCTGTCCAAGTTCCTGCCCTCCTGAGGGGAAGCACCTACCTTGCCCTCAGTAACCTGAATGAACTTTACTGGAGCACGGGAAACAGATTGGGGAGGATTACGTTGGTGCAGAGTCACTCTGCTGCCAGGCCTTTGAAACTTCCAAGTCTGTTTGAACAACCTTCCCCATTTACTACACGTGAAGCCATCAGGTTGGTATTAATTAAAATGTTTCCAGGGGACGGTCCCTGAACAAGTAACTCCACAGTGATTGGCGATGGGACTGCGACTCTTCAACAATCTATTTTGTGCCTTGAGGTGTCTTTAGAATTTAGAATTTAGAATTTAGAACAGTACAGCACAGAACAGGCCCTTTGGCCCTCGATGTTGTGCCGAGCAATGATCACCCTACTCAAACTCACGTATCCACCCTATACCTGTAACCCAACAACTCCCCCTTAACCTTACTTTTTAGAACACTACGGGCAATTTAGCATGGCCAATCCACCTAACCCGCACATCTTTGGACTGTGGGAGGAAACCGGAGCACCCGGAGGAAACCCACGCACACACAGGGAGGACGTGCAGACTCTGCACAGACAGTGACCCAGCCGGGAACCGAACCTGGGACCCTGGAGCTGTGAAGCATTGATGCTAACCACCATGCTACCGTGCTGCCCCGTCAGAGAGGAATTTTCCAGAGCTTTCCCCGCTGGCCCTTGGCCCTTTTGCCTCTCCCTGAAAATACAAATTCGGAGCAGGAGTAAGCCATTCAGCCCCTCGAGCCTGCTCTGCCATTCTTGGCTGATTTGATTGTAACCACAACTCCACATTCCAGCCAATCCCTAATAACTCCTTTTTTAGTCAAGAATCTATCTAATTCTGCCTTAAAAATACTCAATGTGGGAGGGAGAAAATGTTTAATCGTAATGTTCTGGCCATCGTGCATCAAGTTTGATGGACAAACAGTTTATTTCCTGCCCATCAGGTTTGTATGCTCCTTCTGGGCCTATATGATTCTATAGGCTGCTTCCTATGGCTCTCCGGCTGGCTGGTATTTTTGGTGGGGGGGAGATCACATAAAATATGACGGGGGCTTTTCTGCCGCCTTACCGCCCATTACCAACCCGGTCCCCTGAGAATGCCAGGCGGGTGGTGTTAAAATCAGCAGCTCACCATTTAATAATTGAGCTGGTTAACAAGCCTCTCTGCTTGGCCTCCAAAACCCGCCCCCCATAATGCCTCGGGGTTGCCTGATCCCTTTACACCCTAAAGACCCGGGAGTACCGTTAGCCCGGATTCAGTGCTGGCCTCCCTGTGCCTACAACCGGGATCAGGTGCTGCTGGGACCGCTGGAGCTGCCAGCCAATCAGATTGCTCGCCTGCTCTCAAGGGTGGATTTCCATGGGGGGGTGGTGGAGGGGTCACAAAATCCCACCCTCTGCTTATTGAGACCAGTCCCAATGTGTGACTCCCAGCTTAAAGTCTCGTATTGGTGATAGGAGGCTGGCTGAGGAGATAGACAACAATCTGATATAGATGCAATGGCAACCTTGTTTTACCCAACAACATTTAATCTGGATAAAATGGAGTGTTCTGCACATGTGGAGACCCGTGTGGTGAGTAGAGATCCACTAAAGTAGTTCAGAAAGAAGCTGAACAAATTTCCTTGGTGTGACTAATATCGCTGGATGCAAAAGGTGGGATCTTGAGCAAGAAAGAAAGAATTTGTCCTCATTTACTTGTAGCATCATTTCTAACCTCAGAAAGTTCCAAAGTGCTGAACAACCAATAAAGTATCTTTAAAATGTTGTCACTGTTGTACTGTAGCAAATGCAACACCAAACTCTTACCCACAGCATTGTGATAATGTCCAGATAATCTGTTTTAGTGACGAGTGTTGAGGGATAAATATTGGCCAGGACAGAAGGAAGAACCCCAAAGGTCAGAAGATAGCGTGATTAATTGGAGGGTGGGGAGGGAGTGACATGGCTCAGATGTTTGATGAGTTGGACAGGTTCGATGGACTATCTTTTGTCATATTCCAGTCACGTTGGACTCAAAACGTTAACTCGAGACAGGATTCACAGCCCCTCCCCCGTCGGCATATTTTCTGGTGGGCTGCAATTGGCTTGTGGCAGGGTTTTACCAGATGTCCACATGCCCTGCACCCTCAACTGACCCTTGGAAATCCTCTGAGCTCCAGCAATCACTGACCTTTCACCCTGCTCCAGCAGCACCCCCCCCCCGTACAGAATCACATCACATCTCCCTCTCTCTTTAGCTCTGAGGAAGAGTGATACAGACCGGAAACGGTAACTCTAATCCCTCTCTCCACAGATGCTTCCAGATGTTCTGAGCTTTTCCAGCATCATCTGTTCTCGTTCAAAAATGACTTATTGGCCAATGATGAAGTGAGAAAGTGTAACCTACTGGATAGAATTGTACAAAAGCTCAATGAAATACTTTGCAGACATGAATATAAAGCAAAGCAGAGTTTTCCTGCAGAAGGCTGCAGAGTCATGTTATTGGCAGGAAGTGAGACTTGGCTGAGATATTGAAGGAGCGTTTCAAACCCGGACCCAGAACAGGCCAGATGTTTACTGTTTCGCTCACATTGCGCTCGCATACACGGTGACAGCAAATAAAGAAACTTTTCAGACACACTTGATGTTAGGGCTCGAACCACAGCCTGTTTCTCACAACTAATATGACGAGGATTGCACTTTATGACATTGATTGTAGACGTTGAGATTGAAGCCGGGATTTCACCCTTAGGGTTTGGACTGTGTTCAAGCCTGTTATATGCCTAGAGTTTGAGCAAAATGCCTCCTAATTGTGATCCCTTGAAGTCCAATAAAATTGCTGGGATAACATGAAATTACAATTTAAAGAACTGTGTGTCATTCACAGTTTTGTTTTTCTATTAAACCATATGGCAGCAGATACATTCACCGTGTTTCCATCCTTTTGCACCAAGTCTTTGGAGAAATGAGGCTGCCTTGTTGTTATTTCAATGTGAAGCATTGGAAAGATGTGGTGGTTTCTGAGTCAATGGAAGTTCTGCACAGGAATATATCTCTTATGTGCACAGACGCATTGGGTCTTGCCTGCATTTTGTAGATTCGTTATTGCATGAGGTGGTTCTGATCGCAAACCACATCCTTCAGAAAAAATACCTTTAAAGATAAGTCATGTCCCAGTCACTCAAAGGGCACAGACCTGTTGAGCAGGTCTGATGGAGTTTGATTTATTGATAACATTAGCCGAGGTCTGACAAAGAACAGAACTGTCTGTGGGTTCTTTAAGTGGCTAATATGCAATTCTGCCCTGTCAGCTCTCTCTCCTGTCATTCATAATGGTGTGCAAACGCACACACACGCACACACACACACACTCGCACACACACCCGCACAGGGACATGCACACACACACGCACACACACACCCTCACACGCACACACACACGCACCAGCACACGGACACACACACACACTAACATGCACGCACATGCACACACACACTCACATCCGCACACGGGCATGCACACACACACCCTCACATGCACACACACACCAGCACACGGACACACACACACTAACATGCACGCACATGCACACACACACACACGGACATGCACACACACACCCGCATACACACGCACTAAAACGCCCGCACGCACACACACACTAACATGCACGTACACGGACACACACACGTGCACACACACATTAACACACACACATTAGCACACACAGACACACACATACATTAACACACACACACACTTGCACTCACGCCCACACATGCACACACACACTAACACACACACATGCACGCACACACTAACGCACACACACACACATGCACATGTGCACACACACAATAAAACGCACACAAACACGCACACACACTAACACACACACATGCATGCACATACACACATGTGCACAAAGAAAGACTTTCAAACACCAATGGACCTCTGAACAGAAAGGATTTGCAATGTCATTCCAGTATTACCAAAAGTAAAAAAAAAGCCAAAGTTAATAAAGCACTTGGATATTTAATGTTATAATAATATATTCATGTTTCAAACATGAAAGATTAACCTTATGCTTTGACCTCTCTCTCAGGTGGGATTACTGGGTTACGGGGATAGGGTGGAGGTGTGACCTAGCGGGGAATCGAACCTGGGACCCTGGCGCTGTGAAGCCACAGTGCTAGCCACTTGTGCTACTGTACTGCCTTTCATGACAGCAAAACTGGCGCTGCACCTGGACCAATTCAGCTACTGTGGAGGGGCAGTACTGGCACCACGTGGAACACAATCGATTCCAATGAGAAACGGGACCGGATTCACCGGGTCAGTGATTGTCACTCGGGAGGCTGACAAGCTGCAGCCGCAGAGACACATTACACCCCCCCCCCACACACACTCACCCCAGCCCCCCTCCCCACACACCCTCATCCCAGCTCCACTCCCCTCACCCCAGCCCCCCTCTCCACACACACTCATCCCAGCCCCACTCCCCTCACCCCAGCTCCACTCCCCTCACCCCAGCCCCCCTCCCCACACACACTCATCCCAGCCCCACTCCCCTCACCCCAGCTCCACTCTCCACACACACTCATCCCAGCCGCGCACTCCCCGTCACCCCAGCCCCCTCCTCCCCACACAACCCTCATCCCAGCTCCAGCTCCCCTCACCCGAAGCCCCCTTGCCCCACACACCCCTCACCCCAGCGCCACTCCCCTCACCCCAGCCCC